>NC_048585.1:63959322-64089322 GCF_013265735.2 Oncorhynchus mykiss | reverse complement strand
TACCTGACAGTGAGAGACGACATGATGAAGATCAAACTGCTTCTGCTGATCTGGACTGCATCTGTGAACAGCCTGCCGGTAAGTAGCCTGATGATGATGATGGTGATGATGAGGATGGTGGTGATGGTGAGGATGGTGATGATGATGAGGATGGTGATGATGATGAGGATGATGATGATGGTGGGGATGGTGATGGTGGTGATGAGGATGGTGATGATGATGAGGATGATGATGATGATGGTGATGATGGTGATGGTGGTGATGAGGATGGTGATGATGATGGTGATGATGATGAGGATGGTGATGATGATGATGGTGATGATGATGAGGATGGTGATGATGATGAGGATGATGATGATGGTGGTGGTGGGGATGGTGATGATGATGAGGATAGTGATTAGGATGATGGTGATGATGATGAGGATGATGATGATGGTGGTGGTGGTGATGGTGGTGGTGGTGGTGGTCATGGTGGTGAGGATGGTGATGATGATGAGGATGGTGATGATGATGGTGGTGGTGGTGATGGTGGTGATGAGGATGGTGATGATGATGATGAGGATGATGATGAGGATGATGATGATGGTGGTGGTGGTGATAGTGATGAGGATGGTGATGATGATGAGGATGGTGACGATGATGATGGTGGTGGTGGTGATGGTGGTGATGAGGATGGTGATGATGATGATGAGGATGATGATGAGGATGATGATGATGGTGGTGGTGGTGATGAGGATGGTGATGATGATGAAGATGATGGTGATGAGGATGATGAGGATGGGGGTCATGGTGATAAGGATGGTGGTGGTGATGATGGTGAGGATGAGGGTCATGATGATGATAATGGTGATAAGGATGGTGTTAAAGATCTCTCCTCCTGTAGGTCCAGATAGAGTAGTTGATGTCAGTTTCTGAGGGTAGTGGAGATGACAACACTGCCACCAGCTTTGAGAGAGAGAGTATTAAATGCATTACCATGACCTGTTGTCTGTGTCTTGCAGTGGCAAGCCTCCCCCCTGTCTGGCGTCAGCCCCTGGGGGATAGGAGAGGGTCACGAGAGAGGAGAGGACCCAGACGGCAGCTCAGCCCGGACTGGCCAGGACAGTAGAAAGGGGTGGGGTCTCGCCTTAGAGGGGTTTCCGGGAGTCACGCCTACCACGTTCCCTCAACCAACCAGAGCACAGGACAGTGGCCCCTCTCCCAGACCTACGTACGTGAGGAGGGGGCGTAGTCTCAAGGTTGATGACATCGCCAGCAATGACATTACAGAGGAGGAGCTGACAATGTCCTATAAAACTCTTCCTGGTTACAGTGAGGACCGGTTGCTAGGGGAGGAGTTTGGTGATTATGGGATGCAGAGGGACTCACCCGGCAGTGAATCGCATACCGGGAAAGACCCGACAGATCACAATGACTCCTCCAAATCAAGTGATTCTGTTGACTCTAACACCTCTAGTGATTCAAGTGACTCTAACACCTCTAGTGATTCAAGTGACTCTAACACCTCTAGTGATTCAAGCGATTCCTCCAAGTCAAGTGACTCTAGTGATTCAAGTGATTCCAGCAACTCAAGTGATTCTAGCGACTCTAGCGACTCTAGTGACTCTAGTGACTCTAGTGACTCTAGTGACTCTAGCGATTCAAGCGACTCTAGTGACTCTAGCGACTCTAGCGACTCTAGTGACTCTAGCGATTCTAGCGACTCAAGTGATTCTAGCGACTCAAGCGATTCTAGCGACTCAAGCGATTCTAGCGACTCAAGCGATTCTAGCGACTCAAGTGATTCTAGCGATTCTAGCGACTCAAGTGATTCTAGCGACTCTAGCGACTCAAGTGACTCTAGTGATTCAAGTGACTCTAGTAATTCAAGTGATTCTAGCGACTCAAGTGATTCTAGTGACTCAAGCGATTCTAGCGACTCTAGCGACTCAAGTGACTCAAGTGATTCAAGTGACTCTAGTGATTCAAATGATTCTGGCAATTCAAGTGAGTCAAGCAACTCTAGTGATTCTAAGTGATTCTAAAAGTTAAAGTGAATCAATCTCCACAGACAAATAACGGCAGTGACTCTAGTACCAGCTAGGCAGCGAGAGAGAGAGAGAGGAGAGACAACAAGACAGAGGAAGACAGAGAGAGAGAGGAGAGACAACAAGACAGAGGAAGACAGAGAGAGAGAGGAGAGACAGAGGAAGACAGAGAGAGAGAGAGAGAGAGAGACAGAGAGACAGAGAGGAGAGAGAGAGAGAGACAGAGAGAGACAGAGAGACAAGACAGAGGAAGAGAGAGAGAGAGAGAGAGAGACAGATAGAGAGAGAGAGAGAGACAGGGAGACAGATAGAGAGAGAGAGAGAGAGACAGAGAGAGGAAGACAGAGAGAGAGAGAGAGGAAGAGAACAAGACCAAGGGAGAGAGAACAAGACAGAGAGAGAGAGAACCAGACAGAGAGAGAGAGAACCAGACAGAGAGAGAGAGAGAACCAGAGCCAGATGTCATACTATGTCTCAAGCTTGTAGGACTGCAATAGTACCTTTTTATATAGATTATAGATATATTTTATATAGATATCTAATATGTGCTTTTCTATGTGTGTCTCATTTTACAGTTGTGTTTTTCATGTTTACTAGTAAATAAAGTGTTCCACAATAAAACACTGGCCAAGTGACTTGTGTAACGTAGAGGCCTTTTAAATGGGTTTATATGATCACACACACACACACTTAAACTTACATTTCAATTTCATTTTCAATGACATCATTGTTGTGCTTTGTGTGATTTTAACCATGTAGGCATTGCCTCCTGATGATGTCATGTTTAACACTCATCTTCCGCCATCTTTTTGTACTACTAAACAAAGGAACGCTCAATTTTAACTTGTTGGTGTTGGGGTGGTGCTGGAGGGGGCGAATATGAAACAAACAGAGACAGTGGGCATTTGTGTTTTGTTCAGTTTTGGGTGTGATCCCGTCTCTATGGTCCTATAAACCAAGCCACAGTCTAGGTCCCGCTCTGACCCTGTCCTAGTCACACAAACCACATAACACCTCCTGGAGAGGAGCAGGGAGGAGAGGAGAAGACCACATACCACATAACACCTCCTGGAAAGGAGCAGGGAGGAGAGGAGAAGACCACATACCACATAACACCTCCTGGAGAGGAGCAGGGAGGAGAGGAGAAGACCACATACCACATAACACCTCCTGGAGAGGATCAGGGGAAGCAAGGAGAAGACCACTCCAGGGGAGAAGGAGAGGAGAAGACCACTCCAGGAGTGAAGGAGAGGAACGGGGAGGAGAGGAGAAGACCACTCCAGGAGTGAAGGAGAGGAGAAGACGACTCCAGGGGAGAAGGAGAGGAGAAGACCACTCCAGGAGTGAAGGAGAGGAGAAGACCACTCCAGGAGTGAAGGACAGGAGAAGACCACTTCAGGAGTGAAGGAGAGGGGAAGACCACTCCAGGAGTGAAGGAGAGGAGAAGACCACTCCAGGGGAGAAGGAGAGGAGAAGACCACTCCAGGGGAGAAGGAGAAGAGAAGACCACTCCAGGAGTGAAGGAGAGGAGAAGACCACTCCAGGAGTGAAGGAGAGGAGAAGACCACTCCAGGGGTGAAGGAGAGGAGAAGACCTCTCCAGGGGTGAAGGAGAGGAGAAGACCTCTCCAGGGGTGAAGGAGAGGAGAAGACCACTCCAGGGGTGAAGGAGAGGAGAAGACCACTCCAGGAGTGAAGGAGAGGAGAAGACCACTCCAGGAGTGAAGGAGAGGAGAAGACCACTCCAGAGGAGAAGGAGAGGAGAAGACCACTCCAGGAGTGAAGGAGAGGACCACCGGTTTGAACCCAACAACACATCCCCAGACATCATAATGTAGAAATATCCTGTCCAATCAGCTGTCTCAGAATAACAGAGTTGTATAATAAAACTGTGAAATGAAAACATTTTAAAACCATCTGTTCAGGAGTTTAACACACCCACCCCCAACCACAGGTTTCAGAACAACCCACCGCAGGGCGAAGGAGTGGCCTGTGATGCGTCCTATCTGTGTTGTGATTGGTTGATCAGGGTGAGAGGAGTTCTGATTGGTGTGAGTTTTAAATCAACCCCAATAGGGACCAGAACTCTGGTCTGAAACATTGGATTAGAGACCTACAGACTACAGAACCAGTCTGCTGTTTAAAGACTTTCAGCTGAGCATCAGGTAAAACCGGACTGAGATTAATTAGGAGAAAACAAACGGTTTGCTTAAACGTTCACCTTTTATGTTATCTGGAGTTGTAACGTTGAGATTGTTGCTGAAGAGGCCTGGTCATGTGTAGTAGTGGTGTGGTGCCGTAGTGTAGAGGCCTGGTCATATTCCATAATGAATGATACAGTGACAATATGAAGACGATGCTGTTCATTTACAAGTCAAACTAACAACTATTACTGTTGGTCTGTTAGTTAAACTAACAACTATTACTGTTGGTCTGTTAACAGGTCTGTTAGTTAAACTAACAACTATTACTGTTGGTCTGTTAGTTAAACTAACAACTATTACTGTTGGTCTGTTAGTTAAACTAACAACTATTACTGTTGGTCTGTTAGTTAAACTAACAACTATTACTGTTGGTCTCTTAGTTAAACTAACAACTATTACTGTTGGTCTGTTAACAGGTCTGTTAGTTAAACTAACAACTATTACTGTTGGTCTGTTAACAGGTCTGTTAGTTAAACTAACAACTATTACTGTTGGTCTGTTAGTTAAACTAACAACTATTACTGTTGGTCTGTTAACAGGTCTGTTAGTTAAACTAACAACTATTACTGTTGGTCTGTTAACAGGTCTGTTAGTTAAACTAACAACTATTACTGTTGGTCTGTTAACAGGTCTGTTAGTTAAACTAACAACTATTACTGTTGGTCTGTTAACAGGTCTGTTAGTTAAACTAACAACTATTACTGTTGGTCTGTTAACAGGTCTGTTAGTTAAACTAACAACTATTACTGTTGGTCTGTTAACAGGTCTGTTAGTTAAACTAACAACTATTACTGTTGGTCTGTTAGTTAAACTAACAACTATTACTGTTGGTCTGTTAGTTAAACTAACAACTATTACTGTTGGTCTGTTAACAGGTCTGTTAGTTAAACTAACAACTATTACTGTTGGTCTGTTAACAGGTCTGTTAGTTAAACTAACAACTATTACTGTTGGTCTGTTAACAGGTCTGTTAGTTAAACTAACAACTATTACTGTTGGTCTGTTAGTTAAACTAACAACTATTACTGTTGGTCTGTTAGTTAAACTAACAACTATTACTGTTGGTCTGTTAACAGGTCTGTTAGTTAAACTAATAACTATTACTGTTGGTCTGTTAGTTAAACTAACAACTATTACTGTTGGTCTGTTAACAGGTCTGTTAGTTAAACTAACAACTATTACTGTTGGTCTGTTAACAGGTCTGTTAGTTAAACTAACAACTATTACTGTTGGTCTGTTAGTTAAACTAACAACTATTACTGTTGGTCTGTTAGTTAAACTAACAACTATTACTGTTGGTCTGTTAACAGGTCTGTTAGTTAAACTAACAACTATTACTGTTGGTCTGTTAACAGGTCTGTTAGTTAAACTAACAACTATTACTGTTGGTCTGTTAACAGGTCTGTTAGTTAAACTAACAACTATTACTGTTGGTCTGTTAACAGGTCTGTTAGTTAAACTAACAACTATTACTGTTGGTCTGTTAGTTAAACTAACAACTATTACTGTTGGTCTGTTAGTTAAACTAACAACTATTACTGTTGGTCTGTTAACAGGTCTGTTAGTTAAACTAACAACTATTACTGTTGGTCTGTTAGTTAAACTAACAACTATTACTGTTGGTCTGTTAACAGGTCTGTTAGTTAAACTAACAACTATTACTGTTGATCTGTTAACAGGTCTGTTAGTTAAACTAACAACTATTACTGTTGGTCTGTTAACAGGTCTGTTAGTTAAACTAACAACTATTACTGTTGGTCTGTTAGTTAAACTAACAACTATTACTGTTGGTCTGTTAACAGGTCTGTTAGTTAAACTAACAACTATTACTGTTGGTCTGTTAACAGGTCTGTTAGTTAAACTAACAACTATTACTGTTGGTCTGTTAACAGGTCTGTTAGTTAAACTAACAACTATTACTGTTGGTCTGTTAGTTAAACTAACAACTATTACTGTTGGTCTGTTAGTTAAACTAACAACTATTACTGTTGGTCTGTTAACAGGTCTGTTAGTTAAACTAATAACTATTACTGTTGGTCTGTTAGTTAAACTAACAACTATTACTGTTGGTCTGTTAACAGGTCTGTTAGTTAAACTAACAACTATTACTGTTGGTCTGTTAACAGGTCTGTTAGTTAAACTAACAACTATTACTGTTGGTCTGTTAGTTAAACTAACAACTATTACTGTTGGTCTGTTAGTTAAACTAACAACTATTACTGTTGGTCTGTTAACAGGTCTGTTAGTTAAACTAACAACTATTACTGTTGGTCTGTTAACAGGTCTGTTAGTTAAACTAACAACTATTACTGTTGGTCTGTTAACAGGTCTGTTAGTTAAACTAACAACTATTACTGTTGGTCTGTTAACAGGTCTGTTAGTTAAACTAACAACTATTACTGTTGGTCTGTTAGTTAAACTAACAACTATTACTGTTGGTCTGTTAGTTAAACTAACAACTATTACTGTTGGTCTGTTAACAGGTCTGTTAGTTAAACTAACAACTATTACTGTTGGTCTGTTAGTTAAACTAACAACTATTACTGTTGGTCTGTTAACAGGTCTGTTAGTTAAACTAACAACTATTACTGTTGATCTGTTAACAGGTCTGTTAGTTAAACTAACAACTATTACTGTTGGTCTGTTAACAGGTCTGTTAGTTAAACTAACAACTATTACTGTTGGTCTGTTAGTTAAACTAACAACTATTACTGTTGGTCTGTTAACAGGTCTGTTAGTTAAACTAACAACTATTACTGTTGGTCTGTTAGTTAAACTAACAACTATTACTGTTGGTCTGTTAACAGGTCTGTTAGTTAAACTAACAACTATTACTGTTGATCTGTTAACAGGTCTGTTAGTTAAACTAACAACTATTACTGTTGGTCTGTTAACAGGTCTGTTAGTTAAACTAACAACTATTACTGTTGGTCTGTTAGTTAAACTAACAACTATTACTGTTGGTCTGTTAACAAGTCTGTTAGTTAAACTAACAACTATTACTGTTGATCTGTTAACAGGTCTGTTAGTTAAACTAACAACTATTACTGTTGATCTGTTAACAGGTCTGTTAGTTAAACTAACAACTATTACTGTTGATCTGTTAGTTAAACTAACAACTATTACTGTTGGTCTGTTAACAGGTCTGTTAGTTAAACTAACAACTATTACTGTTGGTCTGTTAGTTAAACTAACAACTATTACTGTTGGTCTGTTAACAAGTCTGTTAGTTAAACTAACAACTATTACTGTTGATCTGTTAACAGGTCTGTTAGTTAAACTAACAACTATTACTGTTGATCTGTTAACAGGTCTGTTAGTTAAACTAACAACTATTACTGTTGATCTGTTAACAGGTCTGTTAGTTAAACTAACAACTATTACTGTTGGTCTGTTAACAGGTCTGTTAGTTAAACTAACAACTATTACTGTTGGTCTGTTAACAGGTCTGCTAGTTAAACTAACAACTATTACTGTTGGTCTGTTAGTTAAACTAACAACTATTACTGTTGGTCTGTTAGTTAAATTAACAACTATTACTGTCGGTCTGTTAACAGGTCTGTTAGTTAAACTAACAACTATTACTGTTGGTCTGTTAACAGGTCTGTTAGTTAAACTAACAACTATTACTGTTGGTCTGTTAGTTAAACTAACAACTATTACTGTTGGTCTGTTAACAGGTCTGTTAGTTAAACTAACAACTATTACTGTTGGTCTGTTAACAGGTCTGTTAGTTAAACTAACAACTATTACTGTTGGTCTGTTAACAGGTCTGTTAGTTAAACTAACAACTATTACTGTTGGTCTGTTAACAGGTCTGTTAGTTAAACTAACAACTATTACGGTTGGTCTGTTAACAGGTCTGTTAGTTAAACTAACAACTATTACTGTTGGTCTGTTAGTTAAACTAACAACTATTACTGTTGGTCTGTTAGTTAAACTAACAACTATTACTGTTGGTCTGTTAGTTAAACTAACAACTATTACTGTTGGTCTGTTAACAGGTCTGTTAGTTAAACTAACAACTATTACTGTTGGTCTGTTAACAGGTCTGTTAGTTAAACTAACAACTATTACTGTTGGTCTGTTAACAGGTCTGTTAGTTAAACTAACAACTAATACTGTTGGTCTGTTAACAGGTCTGTTAGTTAAACTAACAACTATTACTGTTGGTCTGTTAACAGGTCTGTTAGTTAAACTAACAACTATTACTGTTGGTCTGTTAACAGGTCTGTTAGTTAAACTAACAACTATTACTGTTGGTCTGTTAACAGGTCTGTTAGTTAAACTAACAACTATTACTGTTGGTCTGTTAACAGGTCTGTTAGTTAAACTAACAACTATTACTGTTGGTCTGTTAACAGGTCTGTTAGTTAAACTAACAACTATTACTGTTGGTCTGTTAACAGGTCTGTTAGTTAAACTAACAACTATTACTGTTGGTCTGTTAACAGGTCTGTTAGTTAAACTAACAACTATTACTGTTGGTCTGTTAACAGGTCTGTTAGTTAAACTAACAACTATTACTGTTGGTCTGTTAACAGGTCTGTTAGTTAAACTAACAACTATTACTGTTGGTCTGTTAACAGGTCTGTTAGTTAAACTAACAACTATTACTGTTGGTCTGTTAACAGGTCTGTTAGTTAAACTAACAACGATTACTGTTGGTCTGTTAACAGGTCTGTTAGTTAAACTAACAACTATTACTGTTGGTCTGTTAACAGGTCTGTTAGTTAAATTAACAACTATTACTGTTGGTCTGTTAGTTAAACTAACAACTATTACTGTTGGTCTGTTAACAGGTCTGTTAGTTAAACTAACAACTATTACTGTTGGTCTGTTAACAGGTCTGTTAGTTAAACTAACAACTATTACTGTTGGTCTGTTAGTTAAACTAACAACTATTACTGTTGGTCTGTTAGTTAAACTAACAACTATTACTGTTGGTCTGTTAACAGGTCTGTTAGTTAAACTAACAACTATTACTGTTGGTCTGTTAACAGGTCTGTTAGTTAAACTAACAACTATTACTGTTGGTCTGTTAGTTAAACTAACAACTATTACTGTTGGTCTGTTAGTTAAACTAACAACTATTACTGTTGGTCTGTTAACAGGTCTGTTAGTTAAACTAACAACTATTACTGTTGGTCTGTTAACAGGTCTGTTAGTTAAATTAACAACTATTACTGTTGGTCTGTTAGTTAAACTAACAACTATTACTCTTGGTCTGTTAACAGGTCTGTTAGTTAAACTAACAACTATTACTGTTGGTCTGTTAACAGGTCTGTTAGTTAAACTAACAACTATTACTGTTGGTCTGTTAGTTAAACTAACAACTATTACTGTTGGTCTGTTAACAGGTCTGTTAGTTAAACTAACAACTATTACTGTTGGTCTGTTAACAGGTCTGTTAGTTAAACTAACAACTATTACTGTTGGTCTGTTAACAGGTCTGTTAGTTAAACTAACAACTATTACTGTTGGTCTGTTAACAGGTCTGTTAGTTAAACTAACAACTATTACTGTTGGTCTGTTAACAGGTCTGCTAGTTAAACTAACAACTATTACTGTTGGTCTGTTAACAGGTCTGTTAGTTAAACTAACAACTATTACTGTTGATCTGTTAGTTAAACTAACAACTATTACTGTTGGTCTGTTAGTTAAACTAACAACTATTACTGTTGGTCTGTTAACAGGTCTGTTAGTTAAACTAACAACTATTACTGTCGGTCTGTTAACAGGTCTGTTAGTTAAACTAACAACTATTACTGTTGGTCTGTTAACAGGTCTGTTAGTTAAACTAACAACTATTACTGTTGGTCTGCTAACAGGTCTGTTAGTTAAACTAACAACTATTACTGTTGGTCTGTTAACAGGTCTGTTAGTTAAACTAACAACTATTACTGTTGGTCTGTTAGTTAAACTAACAACTATTACTGTTGGTCTGTTAACAGGTCTGTTAGTTAAACTAACAACTATTACTGTCGGTCTGTTAACAGGTCTGTTAGTTAAACTAACAACTATTACTGTTGGTCTGTTAGTTAAACTAACAACTATTACTGTTGGTCTGTTAGTTAAACTAACAACTATTACTGTTGGTCTGTTAACAGGTCTGTTAGTTAAACTAACAACTATTACTGTCGGTCTGTTAACAGGTCTGTTAGTTAAACTAACAACTATTACTGTTGGTCTGTTAGTTAAACTAACAACTATTACTGTTGGTCTGCTAACAGGTCTGTTAGTTAAACTAACAACTATTACTGTTGGTCTGTTAGTTAAACTAACAACTATTACTGTTGGTCTGTTAACAGGTCTGTTAGTTAAACTAACAACTATTACTGTTGGTCTGTTAACAGGTCTGTTAGTTAAACTAACAACTATTACTGTTGGTCTGTTAGTTAAACTAACAACTATTACTGTCGGTCTGTTAACAGGTCTGTTAGTTAAACTAACAACTATTACTGTTGGTCTGCTAACATGTCTGTTAGTTAAACTAACAACTATTACTGTTGGTCTGTTAGTTAAACTAACAACTATTACTGTTGGTCTGTTAACAGGTCTGTTAGTTAAACTAACAACTATTACTGTTGGTCTGTTAACAGGTCTGTTAGTTAAACTAACAACTATTACTGTTGGTCTGTTAGTTAAACTAACAACTATTACTGTTGGTCTGTTAGTTAAACTAACAACTATTACTGTTGGTCTGTTAACAGGTCTGTTAGTTAAACTAACAACTATTACTGTTGGTCTGTTAACAGGTCTGTTAGTTAAACTAACAACTATTACTGTTGGTCTGTTAGTTAAACTAACAACTATTACTGTTGGTCTGTTAGTTAAACTAACAACTATTACTGTTGGTCTGTTAACAGGTCTGTTAGTTAAACTAACAACTATTACTGTTGGTCTGTTAACAGGTCTGTTAGTTAAACTAACAACTATTACTGTTGGTCTGTTAACAGGTCTGTTAGTTAAACTAACAACTATTACTGTTGGTCTGTTAACAGGTCTGCTAGTTAAACTAACAACTATTACTGTTGGTCTGTTAACAGGTCTGTTAGTTAAACTAACAACTATTACTGTTGGTCTGTTAACAGGTCTGTTAGTTAAACTAACAACTATTACTGTTGGTCTGTTAACAGGTCTGTTAGTTAAACTAACAACTATTACTGTTGGTCTGTTAACAGGTCTGTTAGTTAAACTAACAACTATTACTGTTGGTCTGTTAACAGGTCTGTTAGTTAAACTAACAACGATTACTGTTGGTCTGTTAACAGGTCTGTTAGTTAAACTAACAACTATTACTGTTGGTCTGTTAACAGGTCTGTTAGTTAAATTAACAACTATTACTGTTGGTCTGTTAGTTAAACTAACAACTATTACTGTTGGTCTGTTAACAGGTCTGTTAGTTAAACTAACAACTATTACTGTTGGTCTGTTAACAGGTCTGTTAGTTAAACTAACAACTATTACTGTTGGTCTGTTAGTTAAACTAACAACTATTACTGTTGGTCTGTTAGTTAAACTAACAACTATTACTGTTGGTCTGTTAACAGGTCTGTTAGTTAAACTAACAACTATTACTGTTGGTCTGTTAACAGGTCTGTTAGTTAAACTAACAACTATTACTGTTGGTCTGTTAGTTAAACTAACAACTATTACTGTTGGTCTGTTAGTTAAACTAACAACTATTACTGTTGGTCTGTTAACAGGTCTGTTAGTTAATATAACAACTATTACTGTTGGTCTGTTAGTTAAACTAACAACTATTAATGTTGGTCTGTTAGTTAAACTAACAACTATTACTGTTGGTCTGTTAACAGGTCTGTTAGTTAAACTAACAACTATTACTGTTGGTCTGTTAACAGGTCTGTTAGTTAAACTAACAACTATTACTGTTGGTCTGTTAGTTAAACTAACAACTATTACTGTTGGTCTGTTAACAGGTCTGTTAGTTAAACTAACAACTATTACTGTTGGTCTGTTAACAGGTCTGTTAGTTAAACTAACAACTATTACTGTTGGTCTGTTAACAGGTCTGTTAGTTAAACTAACAACTATTACTGTTGGTCTGTTAACAGGTCTGTTAGTTAAACTAACAACTATTACTGTTGGTCTGTTAACAGGTCTGCTAGTTAAACTAACAACTATTACTGTTGGTCTGTTAACAGGTCTGTTAGTTAAACTAACAACTATTACTGTTGATCTGTTAGTTAAACTAACAACTATTACTGTTGGTCTGTTAGTTAAACTAACAACTATTACTGTTGGTCTGTTAACAGGTCTGTTAGTTAAACTAACAACTATTACTGTCGGTCTGTTAACAGGTCTGTTAGTTAAACTAACAACTATTACTGTTGGTCTGTTAACAGGTCTGTTAGTTAAACTAACAACTATTACTGTTGGTCTGCTAACAGGTCTGTTAGTTAAACTAACAACTATTACTGTTGGTCTGTTAACAGGTCTGTTAGTTAAACTAACAACTATTACTGTTGGTCTGTTAGTTAAACTAACAACTATTACTGTTGGTCTGTTAACAGGTCTGTTAGTTAAACTAACAACTATTACTGTCGGTCTGTTAACAGGTCTGTTAGTTAAACTAACAACTATTACTGTTGGTCTGTTAGTTAAACTAACAACTATTACTGTTGGTCTGTTAGTTAAACTAACAACTATTACTGTTGGTCTGTTAACAGGTCTGTTAGTTAAACTAACAACTATTACTGTCGGTCTGTTAACAGGTCTGTTAGTTAAACTAACAACTATTACTGTTGGTCTGTTAGTTAAACTAACAACTATTACTGTTGGTCTGCTAACAGGTCTGTTAGTTAAACTAACAACTATTACTGTTGGTCTGTTAGTTAAACTAACAACTATTACTGTTGGTCTGTTAACAGGTCTGTTAGTTAAACTAACAACTATTACTGTTGGTCTGTTAACAGGTCTGTTAGTTAAACTAACAACTATTACTGTTGGTCTGTTAGTTAAACTAACAACTATTACTGTCGGTCTGTTAACAGGTCTGTTAGTTAAACTAACAACTATTACTGTTGGTCTGCTAACATGTCTGTTAGTTAAACTAACAACTATTACTGTTGGTCTGTTAGTTAAACTAACAACTATTACTGTTGGTCTGTTAACAGGTCTGTTAGTTAAACTAACAACTATTACTGTTGGTCTGTTAGTTAAACTAACAACTATTACTGTCGGTCTGTTAGTTAAACTAACAACTATTACTGTTGGTCTGTTAGTTAAACTAACAACTATTACTGTTGGTCTGTTAACAGGTCTGTTAGTTAAACTAACAACTATTACTGTTGGTCTGTTAACAGGTCTGTTAGTTAAACTAACAACTATTACTGTTGGTCTGTTAACAGGTCTGTTAGTTAAACTAACAACTATTACTGTTGATCTGTTAGTTAAACTAACAACTATTACTGTTGGTCTGTTAGTTAAACTAACAACTATTACTGTTGGTCTGTTAGCTAAACTAACAACTATTACTGTTGGTCTGTTAACAGGTCTGTTAGTTAAACTAACAACTATTACTGTCGGTCTGTTAACAGGTCTGTTAGTTAAACTAACAACTATTACTGTCGGTCTGTTAACAGGTCTGTTAGTTAAACTAACAACTATTACTGTTGGTCTGTTAACAGGTCTGCTAGTTAAACTAACAACTATTACTGTTGGTCTGTTAACAGGTCTGTTAGTTAAACTAACAACTATTACTGTTGGTCTGCTAGTTAAACTAACAACTATTACTGTTGGTCTGTTAACAGGTCTGTTAGTTAAACTAACAACTATTACTGTTGGTCTGTTAACAGGTCTGTTAGTTAAACTAACAACTATTACTGTTGGTCTGTTAACAGGTCTGTTAGTTAAACTAAAAACTATTACTGTTGGTCTGTTAACAGGTCTGTTAGTTAAACTAACAACTATTACTGTTGGTCTGTTAACAGGTCTGTTAGTTAAACTAACAACTATTACTGTTGGTCTGTTAACAGGTCTGCTAGTTAAACTAACAACTATTACTGTTGATCTGTTAGTTAAACTAACAACTATTACTGTTGGTCTGTTAACAGGTCTGTTAGTTAAACTAACAACTATTACTGTTGATCTGTTAGTTAAACTAACAACTATTACTGTTGGTCTGTTAACAGGTCTGTTAGTTAAACTAACAACTATTACTGTTGGTCTGTTAACAGGTCTGTTAGTTAAACTAACAACTATTACTGTTGGTCTGTTAGTTAAACTAACAACTATTACTGTTGGTCTGTTAACAGGTCTGTTAGTTAAACTAACAACTATTACTGTCGGTCTGTTAACAGGTCTGTTAGTTAAACTAACAACTATTACTGTTGGTCTGTTAGTTAAACTAACAACTATTACTGTTGGTCTGTTAGTTAAACTAACAACTATTACTGTTGGTCTGTTAACAGGTCTGTTAGTTAAACTAACAACTATTACTGTTGGTCTGTTAGTTAAACTAACAACTATTACTGTTGGTCTGTTAGTTAAACTAACAACTATTACTGTTGGTCTGTTAACAGGTCTGTTAGTTAAACTAACAACTATTACTGTTGGTCTGTTAGTTAAACTAACAACTATTACTGTTGGTCTGTTAGTTAAACTAACAACTATTACTGTTGGTCTGTTAACAGGTCTGTTAGTTAAACTAACAACTATTACTGTTGGTCTGTTAACAGGTCTGTTAGTTAAACTAACAACTATTACTGTTGGTCTGTTAACAGGTCTGTTAGTTAAACTAACAACTATTACTGTTGGTCTGTTAACAGGTCTGTTAGTTAAACTAACAACTATTACTGTTGGTCTGTTAACAGGTCTGCTAGTTAAACTAACAACTATTACTGTTGGTCTGTTAACAGGTCTGTTAGTTAAACTAACAACTATTACTGTTGATCTGTTAGTTAAACTAACAACTATTACTGTTGGTCTGTTAGTTAAACTAACAACTATTACTGTTGGTCTGTTAACAGGTCTGTTAGTTAAACTAACAACTATTACTGTCGGTCTGTTAACAGGTCTGTTAGTTAAACTAACAACTATTACTGTTGGTCTGTTAACAGGTCTGTTAGTTAAACTAACAACTATTACTGTTGGTCTGCTAACAGGTCTGTTAGTTAAACTAACAACTATTACTGTTGGTCTGTTAACAGGTCTGTTAGTTAAACTAACAACTATTACTGTTGGTCTGTTAGTTAAACTAACAACTATTACTGTTGGTCTGTTAACAGGTCTGTTAGTTAAACTAACAACTATTACTGTCGGTCTGTTAACAGGTCTGTTAGTTAAACTAACAACTATTACTGTTGGTCTGTTAGTTAAACTAACAACTATTACTGTTGGTCTGTTAGTTAAACTAACAACTATTACTGTTGGTCTGTTAACAGGTCTGTTAGTTAAACTAACAACTATTACTGTCGGTCTGTTAACAGGTCTGTTAGTTAAACTAACAACTATTACTGTTGGTCTGTTAGTTAAACTAACAACTATTACTGTTGGTCTGCTAACAGGTCTGTTAGTTAAACTAACAACTATTACTGTTGGTCTGTTAGTTAAACTAACAACTATTACTGTTGGTCTGTTAACAGGTCTGTTAGTTAAACTAACAACTATTACTGTTGGTCTGTTAACAGGTCTGTTAGTTAAACTAACAACTATTACTGTTGGTCTGTTAGTTAAACTAACAACTATTACTGTCGGTCTGTTAACAGGTCTGTTAGTTAAACTAACAACTATTACTGTTGGTCTGCTAACATGTCTGTTAGTTAAACTAACAACTATTACTGTTGGTCTGTTAGTTAAACTAACAACTATTACTGTTGGTCTGTTAACAGGTCTGTTAGTTAAACTAACAACTATTACTGTTGGTCTGTTAGTTAAACTAACAACTATTACTGTCGGTCTGTTAGTTAAACTAACAACTATTACTGTTGGTCTGTTAGTTAAACTAACAACTATTACTGTTGGTCTGTTAACAGGTCTGTTAGTTAAACTAACAACTATTACTGTTGGTCTGTTAACAGGTCTGTTAGTTAAACTAACAACTATTACTGTTGGTCTGTTAACAGGTCTGTTAGTTAAACTAACAACTATTACTGTTGATCTGTTAGTTAAACTAACAACTATTACTGTTGGTCTGTTAGTTAAACTAACAACTATTACTGTTGGTCTGTTAGCTAAACTAACAACTATTACTGTTGGTCTGTTAACAGGTCTGTTAGTTAAACTAACAACTATTACTGTCGGTCTGTTAACAGGTCTGTTAGTTAAACTAACAACTATTACTGTCGGTCTGTTAACAGGTCTGTTAGTTAAACTAACAACTATTACTGTTGGTCTGTTAACAGGTCTGCTAGTTAAACTAACAACTATTACTGTTGGTCTGTTAACAGGTCTGTTAGTTAAACTAACAACTATTACTGTTGGTCTGCTAGTTAAACTAACAACTATTACTGTTGGTCTGTTAACAGGTCTGTTAGTTAAACTAACAACTATTACTGTTGGTCTGTTAACAGGTCTGTTAGTTAAACTAACAACTATTACTGTTGGTCTGTTAACAGGTCTGTTAGTTAAACTAACAACTATTACTGTTGGTCTGTTAACAGGTCTGTTAGTTAAACTAACAACTATTACTGTTGGTCTGTTAACAGGTCTGTTAGTTAAACTAACAACTATTACTGTTGGTCTGTTAACAGGTCTGCTAGTTAAACTAACAACTATTACTGTTGATCTGTTAGTTAAACTAACAACTATTACTGTTGGTCTGTTAACAGGTCTGTTAGTTAAACTAACAACTATTACTGTTGATCTGTTAGTTAAACTAACAACTATTACTGTTGGTCTGTTAACAGGTCTGTTAGTTAAACTAACAACTATTACTGTTGGTCTGTTAACAGGTCTGTTAGTTAAACTAACAACTATTACTGTTGGTCTGTTAGTTAAACTAACAACTATTACTGTTGGTCTGTTAACAGGTCTGTTAGTTAAACTAACAACTATTACTGTCGGTCTGTTAACAGGTCTGTTAGTTAAACTAACAACTATTACTGTTGGTCTGTTAGTTAAACTAACAGCTATTACTGTTGGTCTGTTAGTTAAACTAACAACTATTACTGTTGGTCTGTTAACAGGTCTGTTAGTTAAACTAACAACTATTACTGTCGGTCTGTTAACAGGTCTGTTAGTTAAACTAACAACTATTACTGTTGGTCTGTTAGTTAAACTAACAACTATTACTGTTGGTCTGCTAACATGTCTGTTAGTTAAACTAACAACTATTACTGTTGGTCTGTTAGTTAAACTAACAACTATTACTGTTGGTCTGTTAACAGGTCTGTTAGTTAAACTAACAACTATTACTGTTGGTCTGTTAGTTAAACTAACAACTATTACTGTCGGTCTGTTAGTTAAACTAACAACTATTACTGTTGGTCTGTTAGTTAAACTAACAACTATTACTGTCGGTCTGTTAACAGGTCTGTTAGTTAAACTAACAACTATTACTGTTGGTCTGCTAACAGGTCTGTTAGTTAAACTAACAACTATTACTGTTGGTCTGTTAACAGGTCTGTTAGTTAAACTAACAACTATTACTGTTGGTCTGTTAGTTAAACTAACAACTATTACTGTTGGTCTGTTAACAGGTCTGTTAGTTAAACTAACAACTATTACTGTCGGTCTGTTAACAGGTCTGTTAGTTAAACTAACAACTATTACTGTTGGTCTGTTAGTTAAACTAACAACTATTACTGTTGGTCTGTTAGTTAAACTAACAACTATTACTGTTGGTCTGTTAACAGGTCTGTTAGTTAAACTAACAACTATTACTGTCGGTCTGTTAACAGGTCTGTTAGTTAAACTAACAACTATTACTGTTGGTCTGTTAGTTAAACTAACAACTATTACTGTTGGTCTGCTAACAGGTCTGTTAGTTAAACTAACAACTATTACTGTTGGTCTGTTAGTTAAACTAACAACTATTACTGTTGGTCTGTTAACAGGTCTGTTAGTTAAACTAACAACTATTACTGTTGGTCTGTTAACAGGTCTGTTAGTTAAACTAACAACTATTACTGTTGGTCTGTTAGTTAAACTAACAACTATTACTGTTGGTCTGTTAACAGGTCTGTTAGTTAAACTAACAACTATTACTGTTGGTCTGCTAACATGTCTGTTAGTTAAACTAACAACTATTACTGTTGGTCTGTTAGTTAAACTAACAACTATTACTGTTGGTCTGTTAACAGGTCTGTTAGTTAAACTAACAACTATTACTGTTGGTCTGTTAGTTAAACTAACAACTATTACTGTCGGTCTGTTAGTTAAACTAACAACTATTACTGTTGGTCTGTTAGTTAAACTAACAACTATTACTGTTGGTCTGTTAACAGGTCTGTTAGTTAAACTAACAACTATTACTGTTGGTCTGTTAACAGGTCTGTTAGTTAAACTAACAACTATTACTGTTGGTCTGTTAACAGGTCTGTTAGTTAAACTAACAACTATTACTGTTGATCTGTTAGTTAAACTAACAACTATTACTGTTGGTCTGTTAGTTAAACTAACAACTATTACTGTTGGTCTGTTAGCTAAACTAACAACTATTACTGTTGGTCTGTTAACAGGTCTGTTAGTTAAACTAACAACTATTACTGTCGGTCTGTTAACAGGTCTGTTAGTTAAACTAACAACTATTACTGTCGGTCTGTTAACAGGTCTGTTAGTTAAACTAACAACTATTACTGTTGGTCTGTTAACAGGTCTGCTAGTTAAACTAACAACTATTACTGTTGGTCTGTTAACAGGTCTGTTAGTTAAACTAACAACTATTACTGTTGGTCTGTTAGTTAAACTAACAACTATTACTGTTGGTCTGTTAACAGGTCTGTTAGTTAAACTAACAACTATTACTGTTGGTCTGTTAACAGGTCTGTTAGTTAAACTAACAACTATTACTGTTGGTCTGTTAACAGGTCTGTTAGTTAAACTAACAACTATTACTGTTGGTCTGTTAACAGGTCTGTTAGTTAAACTAACAACTATTACTGTTGGTCTGTTAACAGGTCTGTTAGTTAAACTAACAACTATTACTGTTGGTCTGTTAACAGGTCTGCTAGTTAAACTAACAACTATTACTGTTGATCTGTTAGTTAAACTAACAACTATTACTGTTGGTCTGTTAACAGGTCTGTTAGTTAAACTAACAACTATTACTGTTGATCTGTTAGTTAAACTAACAACTATTACTGTTGGTCTGTTAACAGGTCTGTTAGTTAAACTAACAACTATTACTGTTGGTCTGTTAACAGGTCTGCTAGTTAAACTAACAACTATTACTGTCGGTCTGTTAACAGGTCTGCTAGTTAAACTAACAACTATTACTGTTGGTCTGTTAACAGGTCTGTTAGTTAAACTAACAACTATTACTGTTGGTCTGTTAACAGGTCTGCTAGTTAAACTAACAACTATTACTGTTGATCTGTTAGTTAAACTAACAACTATTACTGTTGGTCTGTTAGTTAAACTAACAACTATTACTGTTGGTCTGTTAGTTAAACTAACAACTATTACTGTTGGTCTGTTAGTTAAACTAACAACTATTACTGTTGGTTTGTTAGTTAAACTAACAACTATTACTGTTGGTCTGTTAACAGGTCTGTTAGTTAAACTAACAACGATTACTGTTGATCTGTTAACAGGTCATGAGGATAGTGTTGATCTGGATATGTCTACTGGGCATGAGTCTAGCATTCCCTGTAAGTATCTCTTACTCTCTGCCTCTCTTTCTCCCTCCCTCCATCCCAGGCTGTGTTCTGCCTCTCTTTCTCCCTCCCTCCATCCCAGGCTGTGTTCTGCCTCTCTTTCTCCCTCCTTCCCTCCATCCCAGGCTGTGTTCTGCCTCTCTTTCTCCCTCCCTCCATCCCAGGCTGTGTTTTGCCGTTCTTTCTCCCTCCCTCCATCCCAGGCTGTGTTCTGCCTCTATTTCTCCCTCCCTCCATCCCATGATGTGTTCTGCCTCTCTTTCTCCCTCCCTCCGTCCCAGGCTGTGTTCTGCCTCTCTTTCTCCCTCCCTCCGTCCCAGGCTGTGTTCTGCCTCTCTTTCTCCCTCCCTCCATCCCAGGCTGTGTTCTGCCTCTCTTTCTCCCTCCCTCCATCCCAGGCTGTGTTCTGCCTCTCTTTCTCCCTCCCTCTGTCCCATGATGTGTTCTGCCTCTCTTTCTCCCTCCCTCCATCCCAGGCTGTGTTCTGGCTCTCTTTCTCCCTCCCTCTGTCCCATGATGTGTTCTGCCTCTCTTTCTCCCTCCCTCCGTCCCAGGCTGTGTTCTGCCTCTCTTTCTCCCTCCCTCCGTCCCAAGCTGTGTTCTGCCTCTCTTTCTCCTTCCCTCCATCCCAGGCTGTGTTTTCCTCTCTTTCTCCCTCCCTCCGTCCCATGATGTGTTCTGCCTCTCTTTCTCCCTCCCTCCATCCCAGGCTGTGTTCTGCCTCTCTTTCTCCCTCCCTCCATCCCAGGCTGTGTTCTGCCTCTCTTTCTCCCTCCCTCTGTCCCAGGCTGTGTTCTGCCTCTCTTTCTCCCTCCCTCCGTCCCATGATGTGTTCTGCCTCTCTTTCTCCCTCCCTCCGTCCCAGGCTGTGTTCTGCCTCTCTTTCTCCCTCCCTCCGTCCCATGATGTGTTCTGCCTCTCTTTCTCCCTCCCTCAATCCCAGGCTGTGTTCTGCCTCTCTTTCTCCCTCCCTCCATCCCAGGCTGTGTTCTGCCTCTCTTTCTTCCTCCCTCCATCCCAGGCTGTGTTCTGCCTCTCTTTCTCCCTCCCTCCGTCCCAGGCTGTGTTCTGTCTCTCTTTCTCCCTCCCTCTATCCCATGATGTGTTCTGCCTCTCTTTCTCCCTCCCTCCATCCCAGGCTGTGTTCTGCCTCTCTTTCTCCCTCCCTCCATCCCCGGCTGTGTTCTGCCTCTCTTTCTCCCTCCTTCCCTCCATCCCAGGCTGTGTTCTGCCTCTCTTTCTCCCTCCCTCCGTCCCATGATGTGTTCTGCCTCTCTTTCTCCCTCCCTCCATCCCAGGCTGTGTTCTGCCTCTCTTTCTCCCTCCCTCCATCCCAGGCTGTGTTCTGCCTCTCTTTCTTCCTCCCTCCATCCCAGGCTGTGTTCTGCCTCTCTTTCTCCCTCCCTCCGTCCAGGCTGTGTTCTGTCTCTCTTTCTCCCTCCCTCCATCCCATGATGTGTTCTGCCTCTCTTTCTCCCTCCTTCCCTCCATCCCAGGCTGTGTTCTGCCTCTCTTTCTCCCTCCCTCCGTCCCATGATGTGTTCTGCCTCTCTTTCTCCCTCCCTCCATCCCAGGCTGTGTTCTGCCTCTCTTTCTCCCTCCCTCCATCCCAGGCTGTGTTCTGCCTCTCTTTCTCCCTCCCTCCGTCCCAGGCTGTGTTCTGCCTCTATTTCTCCCTCCCTCCCTCCGTCCCAGGCTGTGTTCTGCCTCTCTTTCTCCCTCCCTCCATCCCAGGCTGTGTTCTGCCTCTCTTTCTCCCTCCCTCTGTCCCATGATGTGTTCTGCCTCTCTTTCTCCCTCCCTCCGTCCCATGATGTGTTCTGCCTCTCTTTCTCCCTCCTTCCCTCCATCCCAGGCTGTGTTCTGCCTCTCTTTCTCCCTCCTTCCCTCCATCCCATGATGTGTTCTGCCTCTCTTTCTCCCTCCCTCTGTCCCAGGCTGTGTTCTGCCTCTCTTTCTCCCTCCCTCCATCCCATGATGTGTTCTGCCTCTATTTCTCCCTCCCTCCGTCCCATGATGTGTTCTGCCTCTCTTTCTCCCTCCCTCCGTCCCATGATGTGTTCTGCCTCTCTTTCTCCGTCTCCCTCCAAACAGGCTGTGTTCTGCCTCTCTCTCTCTGTCTCCCTCCATCTCCCTCCTAACAGGCTGTGTTCTGTCTCTCCCGCCATCTCTCAGGTCCACAAGAGACGGGTGACAAGATCAGACAACGATGAAGGAGAGGGGGTAAGTGGCACGCGCACACACACACACACACACACACACGCACGCGATTAACCGACTCTTTCCATCATTCTCTTTGCAACAGAGTGACTACAGTCATTCAAGTGATGAAGAGGAGGAGGAGGGAGGACAGGAAAGAGAAGAGGGAGGGGAAGGAGGAGAGGGAGAAGAAGAGGGGGGAGAGGGGGAGGAAGAGGGAGGAGAGGAAAGTGAAGAGAGTGATGAGGAAGAGAGTGACAGTGATGAAGAGGAGGGGGGTGAAGAAGGAGAAGAAGGAGAGAAGGAAATAAGAGAGGAAGAAGGAGAGGGAAATGAAGGAGAGAATGAAGAGGGTGGGGAGGAAACAGGAGGGGAAGAAGGAGAGGGAAATGAAGGAGGGAATGAAGAGGGTGTGGAGGAAACAGGAGGGGAAGAAGGAGAGGGAATGAGGGGAGAGGAGACAGGAGTGGACGGGGAAGGAGAGCAGCCTACTCCAGTGGACGGGGAAGGAGAGCAGGCTACTCCAGTGGACGGGGAAGGAGAGCAGGCTACTCCAGTGGACGGGGAAGGAGAGCAGGCTACTCCAGTGGACGGGGAAGGAGAGCAGGCTACTCCAGTGGACGGCAGAGAGGAAGCAACACCATAGCCAGGTAAGACAGAAATACAGTACCTAGAGCTAACTTAAATGACATTGAATATTCTGTAGAAAACAACATATCGTAGAATCCATGTCGTAGGATATTGATTGCTTGGTTCTGAACTCGCAGATCCAGCCCTGCCAGGGGAGACGAGACGACCCCTCAGTCCAACAACACTGATCCCAGGATGACTAATGGAGCCCAGAGACATCAGACCACATCGCCAGACAGACATGACTAATCTATCCAGTGACTTTATCTGTAGTCTCTCAGGAAGGACAGAGCACCCGTGGTTGATGTTTTTAATAGTTCTGACTGTAAACAGTAAACAGCCTGACATTTATGTTTGACTGTTTCAGTAAACAGCCTGACATTGATGTTTGACTGTTTCAGTAAACAGCCTGACATTGATGTTTGACTGTTTCAGTAAACAGCCTGACAGTGATGTTTGACTGTTTCAGTAAACAGCCTGACAGTGATGTTTGACTGTTGGCAGATGTTGTTTTACAGTTGTGTCACATTGAACGAATTGTTATTGTTCTTCAATAAAATGTTTTAAATCTGCCCCAGTGGTTTTATGATGTATTTTTATGACTGTGTAGGAAGTTAGTGAAGGAGAGGAGGAGAGGAGGAGAGGAGGAGAGGAGGAGAGGAGGAGAGGAAGAGAGGAGGAGAGGCCAGACACAGGATGGTTATGAAACAAGAGGAAAATACTTTATTGGGACAAAGTAGCAAAACACTACACTCCTCAACAACACTGGCTGACCTGTGATGTCACAAACAAGGAGGTCAGGGTTCTAAGGTTATTCTCAGAGAAAGGGAGGCGTCAGCAAAATAATACCCAGGCTCCATTGAACAAATCAGGTCACCTGGCTTGACCTCTCACCTTCACCATTTAAGCCCCACTCCCGCGTTTGTGACATGAGGGTTGATTGATAGCAGATACTGCTGTTTGATTGGAGGACAGTACTGTATAACTGTCATAATTATGGGAGTCACTGCCCCCGATAATCACTGTTACATCAGAAACCTGGAGGTCGTTACTATCCCTAAGGGCTGATCTAGGACCAGATCACCCTGCACCACTCTAAGCCTGACCACCAGGCAGAGAGAGTACAAAACTGATCCTAGGTCAGTGTCTATAGAAGTAACAGGATCCTATAGGGTGAGTCCCAACGGTACCCTATTCCCTATAGAGCGCACTACACTCATTACCAGGGTGTCATATAGTGCACTATAAAGGCAATAGGGAGCCATTTGGGGATCAGCCATGGAGGAGCAACCAGGTCATCATGGAGAGGAAATACTAAAGAATCACACAGATTAACGCTCAAGAGCAATCCCAAATAACACCCTGTACACTATATAGTACCCTACACTGGACTAGAGCCCTATATAGTACACTAGACTGGTCTAGAGCCCTATAGTATACTAGTCTAGAGCCCTATATAGTACACTAGACTGGTCTAGAGCCCTATAGTATACTAGACTAGAGCCCTATGCAGTAGACTGGAATAGAGCCCTATGCAGTAGACTGGACTAGAGCCCTAAGCAGTAGACTGGACTAGAGCCCTATGCAGTAGACTGGAATAGAGCCCTATGCAGTAGACTGGACTAGAGCCCTATGCAGTAGACTGGACTAGAGCCCTATGCAGTAGACTGGAATAGAGCCCTATGCAGTAGACTAGACTAGAGCCCTATGCAGTAGACTGGACTAGAGCCCTATGCAGTAGACTGGACTAGAGCCCTATGCAGTAGACTGGAATAGAGCCCTATGCAGTAGACTAGACTAGAGCCCTATGCAGTAGACTGGACTAGAGCCCTATGCAGTAGACTAGATTAGAGCCCTATGTAGTAGACTGGACTAGAGCCCTATGCAGTAGACTGGACTAGAGCCCTATGCAGTAGACTGGACTAGAGCCCTATGCAGTAGACTAGACTAGAGCCCTATGCAGTAGACTGGACTAGAGCCCTATGCAGTAGACTGGAATAGAGCCCTATGCAGTAGACTGGACTAGAGCCCTATGCAGTAGACTGGACTAGAGCCCTATGCAGTAGACTGGACTAGAGCCCTATGCAGTAGACTGGAATAGAGCCCTATGCAGTAGACTGGACTAGAGCCCTATGCAGTAGACTGGAATAGAGCCCTATGCAGTAGACTGGAATAGAGCCCTATGCAGTAGACTGGACTAGAGCCCTATGCAGTAGACTGGACTATAGCTGCCTACACCAGAAATACTGTCAGGACAGAGAGGTGTCTGTCTGCCTACACCAGAAATACTGACAGGACAGAGAGGTGTCTGTCTGCCTACACCAGAAATACTGTCAGGGCAGAGAGGTGTCTGTCTGCCTACACCAGAAATACTGTCAGGACAGAGAGGTGTCTGTCTGCCTACACCAGAAATACTGACAGGACAGAGAGGTGTCTGTCTGCCTACACCAGAAATACTGACAGGACAGAGAGGTGTCTGTCTGCCTACACCAGAAATACTGACAGGACAGAGAGGTGAGATAGAGTGTGTATAGTGTGTTTGTGTATAGTGTGTGTGTGTGTATAGTGTGTGTGTGTGTGTGTGTGTGTCTGTGTGTGTGTGTGTGTGTGTGTGTGTGTGTGTGTGTGTATGCATCTCTACATGTGTTTATGTTAGAAGACATTGTCTATGTTCCAAATGTCTCCACTCAGAGCGTTGGCGGCTCCCTGCAGTGTCCAGGTGAACAGGGCTAGTTGCCGTCGGAAAAGGGCCTCGTTGAAGCGCCTGGGGTCGGAGGTCAGTAGAGAAAGGTGTTCGGTGAGAGCACTCAGAGTGTGTTCCCCCCGACCGTGCAAAACGTGACGGAACGGAGTCTCAACCACAGACACGTACTGGGACAGGAAGTAATACTCTACCTGTAGAGACACATTACACACATTACATCCTGTATATATACACACATTATATATATATATTATATAAAAACACACATTATCTAAGGAAGTCATTGAGATACACACTACCGTTCAAAAGTTTGGGGTCACTTAGAAATGTCCTTGTTGTTGAAAGAAAAGCTTTTTTTTTTTACCATTAAAATAAAATCAAATTGATCAGAAATACAGTGTAGACATTGTTAATGTTGTAAATGACTATTGTAGCTGGAAACGGCTGATTTTTAATGGAATATCTACATAGGCGTACATAGGCCCATTATCAGCAACCATCACTCCTGTGTTTCAATGGCACGTTGGGTTCGCTAATCCAAGTTTATCATTTTAAAAGGCTAATTTATCATTTGAGAACCCTTCTGCAATTATGTTAGCACAGCTGAAAACTGCTGTCCTGATTAAAGAAGCAATAAAACTGGCCTTCTTTAGACTAGTTGAGTATCTGGAGCATCAGCATTTGTGGGTTCAATTACAGGCTCAAAATGGCCAGAAACAATTAACTTTCTTCTGAAACCTGTCAGTCTATTCTTGTTCTGAGATATGAAGGCTATTCCATGTGAGAAATTGCCAAGAAACTGAAGATCTCGTACTACTCCCGCAAAAAAACAGTCTCAACGTCAACAGTGAAGAGGAGACTGGGATGCTGGCCTTCTAGGCAGAGTTCCTCTGTCCAGTGTCTGTGTTCTTTTGCCCATCTTAATCTTTTATTTTTATTGTCCAGTCTGAGATGTGGCTTTTTCTTTGCAACTCTGCCTAGAAGGCCAGCATCCCGGAGTTGTCTCTTCACTGTTGACGTTGAGACTGGTGTTTTGCGGGTACTATTTAATGAAGCTGCCAGTTGAGGACTTGTGAGGCGTCTGTTTCTTTTTCAATCTAGACACTCAAATGTACTTGTCCTCTTGCTCAACTGTGCACTGGGGCCTCCCACTCCTCTTTCTATTCTGGTTAGAGACAGTTTGCGCTGTTCTGTGAAGGGAGTAGTACACAGCGATGTACGAGATCTTCAGTTTCTTGGCAATTTCTCTCATGGAATAGCCTTCATTTCTCAGAACAAGAATAGACTGACGAGTTTCAGAAGAAAGGTCTTTGTTTCTGGCCATTTTGAGCCTGTAATCGAACTCATAAATGGTGATGCTCCAGATACTCAACTAGTCTAAAGAAGGCCAGTTTTATTGCTTCTTTAATCAGGACAACAGTTTTCAGCTCTGCTAACATAATTGCAAAAGGGTTTTCTAATGATCAATTAGCCTTCTAAAATTATAAACTTGGATTAGCTAACACAACGTGCCATTGGAACACTGTACGCCTATGTAGATATTCCATTATAAATCAGCTGTTTCCAGGTACAACAGTCATTTCCAACATTAACAATGTCTACACTGTATTTCTGATGAATTTGATGTTATTTTAATGGACAAAAAAATGCTTTTCTTTCAAAAACAAGGACATTTCTAAGTGACCCCAAACGTTTGAACGGTAGTGTATATGAACACACACACACTACATATATACAAACACACACAATATATATATATATACATATACATAAATATATATATACACACACATATATATATATATATATATACACAGATACACATAACCATTATCGATCTATATATATATATATATAAACCCTCACACACACACATCACATATATACAGGACCAGTCAAAGGTTTGGACACCTTCTCATTCCAGGGTTTTTCTTTATTTATACTATTTTCTACATTGTAGAATAATAGTGAAGACATCAAAACTATGAAATAACACACATGGAATCATGTAGTAACTGAAAAAGTGTTAAACATATTTGAGATTTTTCAAAGTAGCCACCCTTTGCCTTGATGACAATTTTGCACACTCTTGGCATTCTCTCAACCAGCTTCATGAGGAATGGTTTTCCTACAGTCTTGAAGGAGTTCCCCACATATGCTGAGCACTTGTTGGCTACTTTTCCTTCACTCTGCGGTACAACTCATCCCAAACCATCTCAATTGTATAAAATAAAGAAAAACCCTTAAATGAGTAGGTATGTCCAAACTTTTGACTGGTATACACAGACCACCAGAGAGACAGAGAATCCGACAGACAGAGAGAGACAGAGAATCAGACAGACAGAGACAGACACAGCTATCCCCTACCTACCCTCATCATGCGTGTGTTGTAGATGCGTGTCATAGTCTCGTCCTGTACATCAGAGTTCAGTATGGCCTCCTGCAGGGTCTCAGCTGCTCTGCTGTAGTCTCCTCTAGCACTGAACACCCACTGAGGAGAGAGACCACGAGCCTGGAGGGAGAGGGAGAAGTGTTAGACTAATAGCCCTCCTTAGCCATCCCGCTTGGGGAGTGTCCCTCGGTGGGGGAGTGTCCCTCGGTGGGGGACTGTCCCTCGGTGGGGGAGTGTCCCTCCAAAACAGAGAAACTAGTGTAGGGACAGATAAATAACCCTATGGAATGGGACATCACTAGTGTAGGGACAGATTAATAACCCTATGGAATGGGACATCACTAGTGTAGGGACAGATAAATAACCCTACGGAATGGGACATCACTAGTGTAGGAACAGATTAATAACCCTATGGAATGGGACATCACTAGTGTAGTTATAAATAAATAACCCTATGGAATGGGACATCACTAGTGTAGTTAGAAATAAATAACCCTACGGAATGGGACATCACTAGTGTAGTTAGAAATAAATAACCCTATGGAATGGGACATCACTAGTGCAGTAAATAACCCTATGGAATGGGACATCACTAGTGTAGTTAGAAATAAATAACCCTACGGAATGGGACATCACTAGTGTAGTTAGAGATAAATAACCCTATGGAATGGGACATCACTAGTGTAGGGACAGATTAATAACCCTATGGAATGGGACATCACTAGTGTAGGGACAGATTAATAACCCTATGGAATGGGACATCACTAGTGTAGGGACTGATTAATAACCCTATGGAATGGGACATCACTAGTGTAGGGACTGATTAATAACCCTATGGAATGGGACATCACTAGTGTAGGGACTGATTAATAACCCTATGGAATGGGACATCACTAGTGTAGGGACTGATTACTAACCCTATGGAATGGGACATAACTAGTGTAGGGACTGATTAATAACCCTATGGAATGGGACATCGCTAGTGTAGGGACTGATTAATAACCCTATGGAATGGGACATCACTAGTGTAGGGACTGATTAATAACCCTATGGAATGGGACATCACTAGTGTAGGGACTGATTAATAACCCTATGGAATGGGACATCGCTAGTGTAGGGACTGATTAATAACCCTATGGAATGGGACATCACTAGTGTAGGGACTGATTAATAACCCTATGGAATGGGACATCACTAGTGTAGGGACAGATAAATAACCCTATGGAATGGGACATCACTAGTGTAGTTAGAGATTAATAACCCTATGGAATGGGACATCACTAGTGTAGGGACAGATTAATAACCCTATGGAATGGGACATCACTAGTGTAGGGACTGATTAATAACCCTATGGAATGGGACATCACTAGTGTAGGGACTGATTAATAACCCTATGGAATGGGACATCACTCGTGTAGGGACTGATTAATAACCCTATGGAATGGGACATCACTAGTGTAGGGACAGATTAATAACCCTATGGAATGGGACATCACTAGTGTAGGGACTGATTAATAACCCTATGGAATGGGACATCACTAGTGTAGGGACTGATTACTAACCCTATGGAATGGGACATAACTAGTGTAGGGACTGATTAATAACCCTATGGAATGGGACATCGCTAGTGTAGGGACTGATTAATAACCCTATGGAATGGGACATCACTAGTGTAGGGACAGATTAATAACCCTATGGAATGGGACATCACTAGTGTAGGGACAGATTAATAACCCTATGGAATGGGACATCACTAGTGTAGGGACAGATAAATAACCCTATGGAATGGGACATCACTAGTGTAGGGACAGATTAATAACCCTATGGAATGGGACATCACTAGTGTAGGGACAGATAAATAACCCTATGGAATGGGACATCACTAGTGTAGGGACTGATTAATAACCCTATGGAATGGGACATCACTAGTGTAGGGACTGATTAATAACCCTATGGAATGGGACATCACTAGTGTAGGGACAGATTAATAACCCTATGGAATGGGACATAACTAGTGTAGGGACAGATAAATAACCCTATGGAATGGGACATCACTAGTGTAGTTAGAGATTAATAACCCTATGGAATGGGACATCACTAGTGTAGGGACAGATTAATAACCCTATGGAATGGGACATCACTAGTGTAGGGACAGATTAATAACCCTATGGAATGGGACATCACTAGTGTAGGGACAGATAAATAACCCTATGGAATGGGACATCACTAGTGTAGGGACAGATTAATAACCCTATGGAATGGGACATCACTAGTGTAGGGACTGATTAATAACTCTATGGAATGGGACATCACTAGTGTAGGGACTGATTAATAACCCTATGGAATGGGACATCACTAGTGTAGGGACAGATTAATAACCCTATGGAATGGGACATAACTAGTGTAGGGACAGATAAATAACCCTATGGAATGGGACATCACTAGTGTAGTTAGAGATTAATAACCCTATGGAATGGGACATCACTAGTGTAGGGACAGATTAATAACCCTATGGAATGGGACATCACTAGTGTAGGGACAGATTAATTAACCTATGGAATGGGACATCACTAGTGCACATCAGAAACTGCCAGCTGACCACACTATTCATTGACAACGAGCCCTGTGTTTTTCTCAATGCCTGTACATGTCAGTAATATCTTTCAGTATATTTGTCATGCAACAAGTACATACTCTATTTTTGTTATAGTATATTTATTGGAACTTTCTCCGAATATTAGAACAAAATAATAAAAACATATATATATATATATATAAAACATTTTTACGAACAAACAGACATAAATTAAACACAAAAACGAAGTTTCAATTAATTAATTACGTCCAACACATGGAGCGTACAGTGTAATCCTGAGAGCACCACCATTCTGAGTAAATCCTTGCAGCCAAATGGCTGATAAATCAGGTTCTAGGTAATTTAAATAAGGTTCCCATACTTTGTAGAACTGATCTGTTTTAGAATGTAATGTACATGTCAGATATTCCAGAGGCAAATAAATTCATTAAAAATCCTATAATGTGATTTTCTGGATTTTTTTCTCATTTTGTCTGTCATAGTTGAAGTGTACCTATGATGAAAATTACAGGCCTCTCATCTTTTTAAGTGGGAGAACTTGCACAATTGGTGGCTGACTAAATACTTTTTGCCCAACTGTATAAAACTCTACACCACCTTTACTCCATAAAACTCTACACCACCTTTACTCCACACAGAGACATATAAAACTCTAGACCACCTTTACTCCACACAGAGACACATATAAAACTCGATATCACCTTTCCCCATAAAACTCTAGACCACCTTTACTCCACACAGAGACACATATAAAACTCTAGACCACCTTTACCCCATAAAACTCTAGACCACCTTTACTCCACACAAAGAGACATATAAAACTCTAGACCACCTTTACTTCACACAAAGAGACATATAAAACTATAGACCACCTTTACTCCACACAGAGACGCATATAAAACTCTAGACCACCTTTACTTCACACAAAGAGACATATAAAACTCTAGACCACCTTTACTTCACACAAAGAGACATATAAAACTCTAGACCACCTTTACTCCACACAGAGACACATATGGAACTCTAGATCACCTTTCCCCCCACACTGAGATGCATACAAAGCTCTCCTTCACCATCCATTTGGCAAATCTGACCATAACTGTTAAAAACAAAAACAAGAAGTACCAGTGACGCACTCAGTATGGAAATTGTCAGACGAAACAGATGCTTAGCTACAGGGCTGTTTCGCTAGCACAGACAGGAATACAGTGATGCTGCCACCACCATGCTTCACTGTAGGACAGGAATACAGTAATGCTGCCTCCACCATGCTTCACCGTAGGACAGGAAAACAGTGATGCTGCCACCACCATGCTTCACTGTAGGACAGGAATACAGTAATGCTGCCTCCACCATGCTTCACCGTAGCACAGGAAAACAGTGATGCTGCCTCCACCATGCTTCACCATAGGACAGGAATACAGTCATGCTGCCTCCACCATGCTTCACCGTAGGACAGGAATACAGTGATGCCTCCACCACCATGCTTCACTGTAGGAGAGCAATACAGTGATGCTGCCACCACCATGCTTCACCATAGGACAGGATTACAGTGATGTCTCCACCACCATGCTTCACCATAGGACAGGATTACAGTGATGTCTCCACCACCATGCTTCACCATAGGACAGGATTACAGTGATCTCTCCACCACCAAGCTTCACCGTATGACAGGATTACAATGATGTCTCCACCACCATGCTTCACCGTAGAACAGGAATACAGTGATGCTGCCACCACCATGCTTCACCGTAGGACAGGAATACAGTGATGCTGCCACCACCATGCTTCACCGTAGGACAGGAATACAGTGATGCTTCTCACATCTCCTGAGCTTCCCAGACGCAGACGTTTCGTCTTGTCGATGTATAGAAAAACTATCTAGATTTATATTTGACCTCAGCCACGACTCAGAGAAACATATTACAGTTCTTCAGATCACGTTGATAGGGTCTCGAACAGAGCTCCTCCAATTAATTCTCCAGTGATTGAACGTTCGCCAATAGAACGGTGGGTAGAGGAGGTTTATCCACTCTACGAGCTAGTTTCGTCTGGTAACCCGCACGCCAGCCACAATAGAGTCGTCTCCTCCATAGAGTGTTGGCGATGTGGGCCTGGTCTGCGATAATTAATGTGTCTTTCGCCTCCGACTCATTGAAATGCATTTATTGATGTCAACATTCGTTTTTGTCACATTTAGTATATTACAGACAGCTTAATGCAAACTTTTAAATGATACAGTGGGGCAGTGGGGCAAAAAAGTATTTAGTCAGCCACCAATTGTGCAAGTTCTCCCACTTAAAAAGATGAGAGAGGCCTGTAATTTTCATCATAGGTACACTTCAACTATGACAGACAAAATAAGAAGAAAAAAATCCTCAAAATCACAATTGTAGGATTTTTTATGAATTTATTTGCAAATTATGGTGGAAAATAAGTATTTGGTCAATAACAAAAGTTTATCTCAATACTTTGTTATATACCCTTTGTTGGCAATGAGTCTTCACAAGGTTTTCAAACACTGTTACTGGTATTTTGGCCCATTCCTCCATGCAGATCTCCTCTAGAGCAGTGGTGTTTTGGGGCTGTTGCTGGGCAGCATGGACTTTCCATTCCCTTCAAAGATTTTCTATGAGGTTGAGATCTGGAGACTGGCTAGGCCACTCCAGGACCTTGAAATGCTTCTTACCAAGCCCCTCCTTCATTGCCCGGGCGGTGTGTTTGGGATCATTGTCATGCTGAAAGACCCAGCCACGTTTCATCTTCATTGCCCTTGCTGATGAAAGGAGGTTTTCACTCAAAATCTCACGATACATGGCCCCATTCATTCTTTCCTTTACACGGATCAGTCGTCCTGGTCCCTTTGCAGAAAAACAGCCCCAAAGCATGATGTTTCCACCCCCATGCTTCACAGTAGGTATGGTGTTCTTTGGATGCAACTCAGCATTCTTTGTCCTCCAAACACGACGAGTTCAGTTTTTACCAAAAAGTTATATTTCGGTTTCATCTGACCATATGACATTCTCCCAATCTTCTTCTGTATCACACAAATGCTCTCTAGCAAACTTCAGATGGGCCTGGACATGTACTGGCTTAAGCAGGGGGACACGTCTGGCAGTGCAGGATTTGAGTCCCTGGCGGCGTAGTGTGTTACTGATGGTAGGCTTTGTTACTTTGGTCCCAGCTCTCTGCAGGTCATTCACTAGGTTCCCCCGTGTGGTTCTGGAATTTTTGCTCACCGTTCTTGTGATCATTTTGACTCCACGGGGTGAGATCTTGCGTGGAGCCCCAGATCGAGGGAGATTATCAGTGGTCTTGTATGTCTTCCATTTCCTAATAATTGCTCCCACAGTTGATTCCTTCGTCCCAGCCTGGTGCAGGTCTACAATTTTGTTTCTGGTGTCCTTTGACAGCTCTTTGGTCTTGGCCATAGTGGAGTTTGGAGTGTGACTGTTTGAGGTTGTGGACAGGTGTCTTTTATACTGATAACAAGTTCAAACAGGTGCCATTAATACAGGTAATGAGTGGAGGACAGAGGAGCCTCTTAAAGAAGAAGTTACAGGTCTGTGAGAGCCAGAAATCTTGCTTGTTTGTAGGTGACCAAATACTTATTTTTCACCATAATTTGCAAATAAATTCATTAAAAATCATTAAAAAAAAAAGTGATTTTCTGGATTTTTTTTCTCATTTTGTCTGTCATAGTTGAAGTGTACCTATGATGAACATTACAGGCCTCTCTCATCTTTTTAAGTGGGAAAACTTGCACAATTGGTGGCTGACTAAATATTTTTATTTCCCCACTAAACATTTTCCTTAAATTCTGGAGAGACCACGAGCCCGGAGGGAGGAGAGAGACCACGAGCCCGGAGGGAGGAGAGAGACCATGAGCCAAGAGGGAGGAGGGAGACCACGAGCACGGAGGGAGGAGAAGACCACGAGCCCGGAGGGAGGAGAGAGACCACGAGCCCGAAGGGAGGAGGGAGACCACGAGCCCGGAGGGGGGAGGGAGACCACGAGCCCGGAGGGAGGAGAGAGACCACGAGCCCGGAGGGAGGAGGGAGGCCACGAGCCCGGAGGGAGGAGGGAGACCACGAGCCCGGAGGGAGGAGGGAGACCACGAGCCCGGAGGGAGGAGAGAGACCACGAGCCCGGAGGGAGGAGGGAGACCACGAGCCCGGAGGGAGGAGAGAGACCACGAGCCCGGAGGGAGGAGGGAGACCACGAGCCCGGAGTGAGGAGAGAGATCACGAGCCCGGAGGGAGGAGAGAGACCACGAGCCCGGAGGGAGGAGGGAGACCACGAGCCCGGAGGGAGGAGAGAGACCACGAGCCTGGAGGGAGGAGGGAGACCACGAGCCCGGAGGGGAGGAGCCCGGAGGGGGAGGGAGACCACGAGCCCGGAGGGGGAGGGAGACCACGAGCCCGGAGGGGGAGGGAGACCACGAGCCCGGAGGGGGAGGGTTAGTGTGTTTATACCTGTAGCTCGGCAGAGTGCTTGTTGAGCTGGGCGCTGAACTGCAGTGCAGTATGGGAGTAGGTAGTGATGCGTAGAGGCAGGATGTGGTCGTGAGCCAATCGCAGCACCATCAGACCAACCAGCTCTCCTAGGCTCCGCCCTACGACCCCCAGACGACCCCCCAGGACTTCCTGGAGTCGCCCGGAGGTGTCCAATGGGGTGTTGACAAACGGGTAGGGGCGGGAGTCCTGAAGAGACACACACACACACTATTTGAATCATCACTGAAACAGTGTAGCATTCAAGAGAAAGACCCTAGAGAAAGAAAAGGCATGTAGAAAGAGGAGTAAGTTTGTAGGAGATGTAGAGGGAGAGGTGAGAGAAGAGGTAGAGGGAGAGGTGAGAGAAGAGGTAGAGGGAGAGGTGAGAGAAGAGGTAGAGGGAGAGGTGAGATAAGAGGTGGAGGGAGAGGTGAGATAAGAGGTAGAGGGAGAGGTGAGAGAAGAGGTAGAGGGAGAGGTGAGAGAAGAGGTAGAGGGAGAGGTGAGAGAAGAGGTAGAGAGAGAGGTGAGAGAAGAGGTAGAGGGAGAGGTGAGAGAAGAGGTAGAGGGAGAGGTGAGAGAAGAGGTAGAGGGAGAGGTGAGAGAAGAGGTAGAGGGAGAGGTGAGAGAAGAGGTAGAGGGAGAGGTGAGAGAAGAGGTAGAGGGAGAGGTGAGAGAAGAGGTAGAGGGAGAGGTGAGAGAAGAGGTAGAGGGAGAGGTGAGAGAAGAGGTAGAGGGAGAGGTGAGAGAAGAGGTAGAGGGAGAGGTGAGAGAAGAGGTAGAGGGAGAGGTGAGAGAAGAGGTAGAGGGAGAGGTGAGAGAAGAGGTAGAGGGAGAGGTGAGATAAGAGGTAGAGGGAGAGGTGAGAGAAGAGGTGAGAGAAGAGGTAGAGAGAGAGGTGAGAGAGAGGTGAGAGAAGAGGTAGAGAGAGAGGTGAGAGAGAGGTAGAGGGAGAGGTGAGATAAGAGGTAGAGGGAGAGGTGAGAGAAGAGGTGAGAGAAGAGGTAGAGAGAGAGGTGAGAGAGAGATGAGAGAAGAGGTAGAGAGAGAGGTGAGAGAGAGGTGAGAGAAGAAGTAGAGAGAGAGGTGAGAGAGAGGTGAGAGAAGAGGTAGAGGGAGAGGTGAGATAAGAGGTAGAGGGAGAGGTGAGAGAAGAGGTAGAGAGAGAGGTGAGAGAGAGGTGAGAGAGAGGTGAGAGAAGAGGTAGAGAGAGAGGTGAGAGAGAGGTGAGAGAAGAGGTAGAGAGAGAGGTGAGAGAGAGGTAGAGGGAGAGGTGAGATAAGAGGTAGAGGGAGAGGTGAGAGAAGAGGTGAGAGAAGAGGTAGAGAGAGAGGTGAGAGAGAGGTGAGAGAAGAGGTAGAGAGAGAGGTGAGAGAGAGGTGAGAGAAGAGGTAGAGAGAGAGGTTAGAGAGAGGTGAGAGAAGAGGTAGAGGGAGAGGTGAGATAAGAGGTAGAGGGAGAGGTGAGAGAAGAGGTAGAGAGAGAGGTGAGAGAAGAGGTAGAGGGAGAGGTGAGAGAAGAGGTGAGAGAAGAGGTAGAGAGAGAGGTGAGAGAGAGGTGAGAGAGAGGTAGAGGGAGAGGTGAGATAAGAGGTAGCGGGAGAGGTGAGAGAAGAGGTGAGAGAAGAGGTAGAGAGAGAGGTGAGAGAGAGGTGAGAGAAGAGGTAGAGAGAGAGGTGAGAGAGAGGTGAGAGAAGAGGTAGAGAGAGAGGTGAGAGAGAGGTGAGAGAAGAGGTAGAGGGAGAGGTGAGATAAGAGGTAGAGGGAGAGGTGAGAGAAGAGGTGAGAGAAGAGGTAGAGAGAGAGGTGAGAGAGAGATGAGAGAAGAGGTAGAGAGAGAGGTGAGAGAGAGGTGAGAGAGAGATGAGAGAAGAGGTAGAGAGAGAGGTGAGAGAGAGGTGAGAGAAGAAGTAGAGAGAGAGGTGAGAGAGAGGTGAGAGAAGAGGTAGAGGGAGAGGTGAGATAAGAGGTAGAGGGAGAGGTGAGAGAAGAGGTAGAGAGAGAGGTGAGAGAAGAGGTAGAGGGAGAGGTGAGAGAAGAGGTGAGAGAAGAGGTAGAGAGAGAGGTGAGAGAGAGGTGAGAGAGAGGTAGAGGGAGAGGTGAGATAAGAGGTAGAGGGAGAGGTGAGAGAAGAGGTGAGAGAAGAGGTAGAGAGAGAGGTGAGAGAGAGGTGAGAGAAGAGGTAGAGAGAGAGGTGAGAGAGAGGTGAGAGAAGAGGTAGAGAGAGAGGTGAGAGAGAGGTAGAGGGAGAGGTGAGATAAGAGGTAGAGGGAGAGGTGAGAGAAGAGGTGAGAGAAGAGGTAGAGAGAGAGGTGAGAGAGAGGTGAGAGAAGAGGTAGAGAGAGAGGTGAGAGAGAGGTGAGAGAAGAGGTAGAGAGAGAGGTTAGAGAGAGGTGAGAGAAGAGGTAGAGGGAGAGGTGAGATAAGAGGTAGAGGGAGAGGTCAGAGAAGAGGTAGAGAGAGAGGTGAGAGAAGAGGTAGAGGGAGAGGTGAGAGAAGAGGTGAGAGAAGAGGTAGAGAGAGAGGTGAGAGAGAGGTGAGAGAGAGGTAGAGGGAGAGGTGAGATAAGAGGTAGCGGGAGAGGTGAGAGAAGAGGTGAGAGAAGAGGTAGAGAGAGAGGTGAGAGAGAGGTGAGAGAAGAGGTAGAGAGAGAGGTGAGAGAGAGGTGAGAGAAGAGGTAGAGAGAGAGGTGAGAGAGAGGTGAGAGAAGAGGTAGAGGGAGAGGTGAGATAAGAGGTAGAGGGAGAGGTGAGAGAAGAGGTGAGAGAAGAGGTAGAGAGAGAGGTGAGAGAGAGATGAGAGAAGAGGTAGAGAGAGAGGTGAGAGAGAGGTGAGAGAAGAAGTAGAGAGAGAGGTGAGAGAGAGGTGAGAGAAGAGGTAGAGGGAGAGGTGAGATAAGAGGTAGAGGGAGAGGTGAGAGAAGAGGTAGAGAGAGAGGTGAGAGAGAGGTGAGAGAAGAGGTAGAGAGAGAGGTGAGAGAGAGGTAGAGGGAGAGGTGAGATAAGAGGTAGAGGGAGAGGTGAGAGAAGAGGTGAGAGAAGAGGTAGAGAGAGAGGTGAGAGAGAGATGAGAGAAGAGGTAGAGAGAGAGGTGAGAGAAGAAGTAGAGAGAGAGGTGAGAGAGAGGTGAGAGAAGAGGTAGTGGGAGAGGTGAGATAAGAGGTAGAGGGAGAGGTGAGAGAAGAGGTAGAGGGAGAGGTGAGAGAAGAGGTGAGAGAAGAGGTAGAGAGAGAGGTGAGAGAGAGGTGAGAGAGAGGTAGAGGGAGAGGTGAGATAAGAGGTAGAGGGAGAGGTGAGAGAAGAGGTGAGAGAAGAGGTAGAGAGAGAGGTGAGAGAGCGGTGAGAGAAGAGGTAGAGAGAGAGGTGAGAGAGAGGTGAGAGAAGAGGTAGAGAGAGAGGTGAGAGAGAGGTAGAGGGAGAGGTGAGATAAGAGGTAGAGGGAGAGGTGAGAGAAGAGGTGAGAGAAGAGGTAGAGAGAGAGGTGAGAGAGAGGTGAGAGAAGAGGTAGAGAGAGAGGTTAGAGAGAGGTGAGAGAAGAGGTAGAGGGAGAGGTGAGATAAGAGGTAGAGGGAGAGGTGAGAGAAGAGGTAGAGAGAGAGGTGAGAGAAGAGGTAGAGGGAGAGGTGAGAGAAGAGGTGAGAGAAGAGGTAGAGAGAGAGGTGAGAGAGAGGTGAGAGAGAGGTAGAGGGAGAGGTGAGATAAGAGGTAGCGGGAGAGGTGAGAGAAGAGGTGAGAGAAGAGGTAGAGAGAGAGGTGAGAGAGAGGTGAGAGAAGAGGTAGAGAGAGAGGTGAGAGAGAGGTGAGAGAAGAGGTAGAGAGAGAGGTGAGAGAGAGGTGAGAGAAGAGGTAGAGGGAGAGGTGAGATAAGAGGTAGAGGGAGAGGTGAGAGAAGAGGTAGAGAGAGAGGTGAGAGAAGAGGTAGAGAGAGAGGTGAGAGAAGAGGTGAGAGAAGAGGTAGAGAGAGAGGTGAGAGAGAGGTGAGAGAAGAGGTAGAGGGAGAGGTGAGATAAGACGTAGAGGGAGAGGTGAGAGAAGAGGTAGAGGGAGAGGTGAGAGAAGAGGTAGAGAGAGAGGTGAGAGAAGAGGTAGAGGGAGAGGTGAGAGAAGAGTTAGAGAGAGAGGTGAGAGAAGAGGTAGAGAGAGAGGTGAGAGAGAGGTGAGAGAAGAGGTAGAGGGAGAGGTGAGAGAAGAGGTAGAGGGAGAGGTGAGAGAAGAGGTAGAGGGAGAGGTGAGAGAAGAGGTAGAGGGAGAGGTGAGAGAAGAGGTAGAGAGAGAGGTGAGAGAAAAGGTAGAGAGAGAGGTGAGAGAAGAGGTAGAGAGAGAGGTGAGAGAAGAGGTAGAGAGAGAGGTGAGAGAAGAGGTAGAGAGAGAGGTGAGAGAAGAGGTAGAGAGAGAGGTGAGAGAAGAGGTAGAGAGAGAGGTGAGAGAAGAGGTAGAGAGAGGGGTGAGTTTAGAGGCGAGGTAGAGAGATGGGTGAGTTTAGAGGAGAGGGAGAGGTGATAGGAGAGATAGAGAGAGGGGTGAGTTTAGATGAGAGGTAGAGAGAGGTGTGAGTTTAGATGAGAGTTAGAGAGAGAGGTGAGTTTAAAGGAGAGGTAGAGAGAGAGTTGAGAGGAGAGGTAGAGCGGTGAGTTTAGAGGAGAGGTAGAGAGAGTGGTGAGAGAAGAGAGAGATAGAGGTGAAAGTAGAGATATAGAGAGAGGTGAGTTTAGATGAGAGGTAGAGAGAGAGGTGAAAGGAGAGGTAGAGAGAGATGTGAGTTTAGATGAGAGGTAGAGAGAGAGGTGAAAGGAGAGGTAGAGAGAGAGGTGAGAGGAGAGGTAGAGAGAGAAGTGAAAGGAGAGGTAAAGAGAGAGGTGAGTTTAGAGGAGAGGTGGAGAGAGAGGTGAGAGGAGAGAGAGAGAGGTGAGAGGAGGGGTTGTACCTCGTTGAAGCGTAGCTCCATAGCAGGAACTCCTCCAAAGGCTGTGAAACTATATGCCCCGCTGTTCAGGTACAATGGCTTAATACTGGAGGAGAGAGAGAAACAGAGAGTTAGTATCAACTATACACCCCACTGTTCAGATATGACGGCTTAATACTAGAGGAGAGAGGAGAGAGGGAGAGGGAGAGAAGAGAGGGGAGGAGAGAGGGGGAGGGAGAGGAGAGAGGGAAGAAGAGAGGGGAAGGAGAGAGGGGAGGAGAGAGGGGGAGGGAGAGAGGGGAGGAGAGAGGGGGAGGGAGAGAGGGGAGGAGAGAGGGGGAGAGAGAGGGAGAGAGGGGAGGAGAGAGGGGGGGGAGGGAGAGAGGGGAGGAGAGAGGGGGAGGGGGAGGAGAGAGGGGGGGAGAGGGGGAGGGAGAGAGGGGGAGGAGAGAGGGGGAGGGAGAGAGGGGAGGAGAGAGGGAAGAAGAGAGGGGAAGGAGAGAGGGGAGGAGAGAGGGGGAGGGAGAGAGGGGAGGAGAGAGGGGGAGGGAGAGAGGGGAGGAGAGAGGGGGAGGGGGAGGAGAGAGGGGGGAGAGGGGGAGGGAGAGAGGGGAAGGAGAGAGGGGAGGAGAGAGGGGGAGGGAGAGAGGGGAGGAGAGAGGGAAGAAGAGAGGGGAAGGAGAGAGGGGAGGAGAGAGGGGGAGGGAGAGAGGGGAGGAGAGAGGGGGAGGGAGAGAGGGGAGGAGAGAGGGGGAGAGAGAGGGAGAGAGGGGAGGAGAGAGGGGGGAGAGAGAGGGGGAGGGAGAGAGGGGAGGAGAGAGGGGGAGGGAGAGAGGGGAGGAGAGAGGGGGAGGGAGAGAGGGGAGGAGAGAGGGGGGAGGGAGAGAGGGGAGGAGAGATGGGGAGAGAGAGAGGGGAGGAGAGAAGGGGAGGGAGAGAGGGGAGGAGAGAGGGGAGGAGAGAGGGGAAGGAGAGAGGGGAGGAGAGAGGGGGAGGGAGAGAGGGGGAGAGAGAGGAGGAGAGAGGAGGGAGAGAGGGGAGGAGAGAGGGGGGAGAGAGAGGGAGAGAGGGGAGGAGAGAGGGGGGAGAGAGAGGGAGAGAGGGGAGGAGAGAGGGGGGAGAGAGGGGGGAGAGAGAGGGAGAGAGGGGAGGAGAGAGGGGAGGAGAGAGGGAGAAAGGGGAGGAGAGAGGGGGAGAGAGAGGGAGAGAGAGGGGGAGAGAGAGGGAGAGAGTGGAGGAGAGAGATGGAGAGAAATAGAAAGTCTGTATGTTAAAGACAAGGAAGAATTGAAAGTAGAAGATAAGAGTTACTCACATCTTCCAGCTGCCCCCCTCTTTCTCTGCCTGGCTGTAGATGGTCTGGCCTGTGTGTTTAGGATGCTCCACCTGTGTGTGTGTGTGTGTGTGTGTGTGTGTGTGTGTGTGTGTGTGTGTGTGTGTGTGTGTGTGTGTGTGTGTGTGTGTGTGTGTGTGTGTGTGTGTGTGTGTGTGTGTGTGTGTGTGTGTGTGTGTGTGTGTGTGTGTATGTACGTATACACACACAGACGTTATACATTATTCACACTGTACATATGATAAACACACACAAAGGTAGAGTATATTTAGTAGAATATAGACAATGGAAAGTTACCTGTTTGATGGCTGATTCTATTAGATCGAGCAGTAGAGGACTAGTGTAGGCCGACAGGTTATCATCACCTGAGACAACAACACAGATTCTCATTATATGAAATTCACATTGGATGTATTTATCATATATGTTCAACATCTATGTTCAACATCTATATTCAACATCTATATTCAACATCTATATTCAACATCTATATTCAACATCTATATTCAACATCTATATTCAACATCTATATTCAACATCTATATTCAACATCTATATTCAACATCTATATTCAACATCTATATTCAACATCTATATTCAACATCTATATTCAACATCTATATTCAACATCTATATTCAACATCTATATTCAACATCTATATTCAACATCTATATTCAACATCTATATTCAACATCTATATTCAACATCTATATTCAACATCTATATTCAACATCTATATTCAACATCTATATTCAACATCTATATTCAACATCTATATTCAACATCTATATTCAACATCTATATTCAACATCTATATTCAACATCATCTATATTCAACATCATCTATATTCAACATCTATATTAAACATCTATATTCAACATCTATATTCAACATCTATATTCAACATCTATATTCAACATCTATATTCAACATCATCTATATTCATCATCTATATTCTACATCTATATTCAACATCTATATTCAACATCATCTATATTCAACATCATCTATATTCAACATCTATATTAAACATCTATATTCAACATCTATATTCAACATCTATATTCAACATCTATATTCAACATCTATATTCAACATCATCTATATTCATCATCTATATTCTACATCTATATTCAACATCTATATTCAACATCATCTATATTCAACATCTATATTCAACATCTATATTCAACATCTATATTCAACATCATCTATATTCTACATCTATATTCAACATCTATATTCAACATCTATATTCAACAACATCTATATTCAACATCTATATTCAACATCTATATTCAACATCTATATTCAACATCTATATTCAACATCATCTATATTCAACATCTATATTCAACATCATCTATATTCAACATCTATATTCATCATCTATATTCTACATCTATATTCATCATCTATATTCTACATCTATATTCAACATCTATATTCAACATCTATATTCAACAACATCTATATTCAACATCTATATTCAACATCTATATTCAACATCATCTATATTCAACATCTATATTCTACATCTATATTCAACATCTATATTCAACATCATCTATATTCAACATCTATATTCAACATCTATATTCTACATCTATATTCAACATCTATATTCAACATCTATATTCAACATCTATATTCAACATCATCTATATTCAACATCTATATTCAACATCTATATTCAACATCTATATTCAACATCTATATTCAACATCATCTATATTCAACATCTATATTCATCATCTATATTCATCATCTATATTCAACATCTATATTCATCATCTATATTCATCATCTATATTCTACATCTATATTCAACATCTATATTCTACATCTATATTCAACATCTATATTCAACATCATCTATATTCAACATCTATATTCATCATCATCTATATTCAACATCATCTATATTCAACATCATCTATATTCAACATCTATATTCATCATCTATATTCAACATCTATATTCATCATCTATATTCATCATCTATATTCATCATCTATATTCATCATCTATATTCATCATCTATATTCATCATCTATATTCATCATCTATATTCAACATCTATATTCAACATCTATATTCAACATCTATATTCAACATCATCTATATTCAACATCTATATTCAACATCATCTATATTCAACATCTATATTCAACATCTATATTCAACATCATCTATATTCAACATCATCTATATTCAACATCTATATTCTACATCATCTATATTCAACATCATCTATATTCAACATCATCTATATTCAACATCTATATTCAACATCATCTATATTCAACATCTATATTCAACATCTATATTCAACATCTATATTCAACATCTATATTCAACATCTATATTCAACATCTATATTCAACATCTATATTCAACATCATCTATATTCAACATCTATATTCAACATCTATATTCAACATCATCTATATTCAACATCTATATTCAACATCTATATTCAACATCATCTATATTCAACATCATCTATATTCAACATCATCTATATTCAACATCTATATTCAACATCTATATTCAACATCTATATTCAACATCTATATTCAACATCTATATTCAACATCATCTATATTCAACATCTATATTCAACATCTATATTCAACATCATCTATATTCAACATCATCTATATTCAACATCTATATTCAACATCATCTATATTCAACATCTATATTCAACATCATCTATATTCAACATCATCTATATTCAACATCATCTATATTCAACATCTATATTCATCATCTATATTCAACAACATCTATATTCAACATCATCTATATTCAACATCTATATTCAACATCTATATTCAACATCATCTATATTCAACATCTATATTCAACATCTATATTCAACATCTATATTCATCATCTATATTCAACATCTATATTCAACATCATCTATATTAAACATCTATATTCAACATCTATATTCAACATCTATATTCAACATCTATATTCAACATCATCTATATTCAACATCTATATTCAACATCATCTATATTCAACATCATCTATATTCAACATCATCTATATTCAACATCTATATTCATCATCTATATTCAACATCATCTATATTCAACATCATCTATATTCAACATCTATATTCAACATCTATATTCAACATCATCTATATTCAACATCTATATTCAACATCTATATTCAACATCTATATTCATCATCTATATTCAACATCTATATTCAACATCATCTATATTAAACATCTATATTCAACATCTATATTCAACATCTATATTCAACATCTATATTCAACATCTATATTCAACATCTATATTCAACATCATCTATATTCTACATCTATATTCAACATCTATATTCAACATCTATATTCAACATCATCTATATTCATCATCTATATTCAACATCTATATTCAACATCATCTATATTCAACATCTATATTCAACATCTATATTCAACATCATCTATATTCAACATCATCTATATTCAACATCTATATTCAACATCTATATTCAACATCTATATTCAACATCTATATTCAACAACATCTATATTCAACATCTATATTCAACATCATCTATATTCAACATCTATATTCAACATCTATATTCAACATCTATATTCAACATCATCTATATTCAACATCTATATTCAACAACATCTATATTCAACATCTATATTCAACATCTATATTCTACATCTATATTCAACATCTATATTCAACATCTATATTCAACAACATCTATATTCAACATCATCTATATTCAACATCTATATTCAACATCATCTATATTCAACATCTATATTCAACATCTATATTCTACATCTATATTCAACATCTATATTCAACATCTATATTCAACATCATCTATATTCAACATCTATATTCAACATCTATATTCAACATCATCTATATTCAACAACATCTATATTCAACATCATCTATATTCAACATCTATATTCAACAACATCTATATTCAACATCTATATTCAACATCTATATTCTACATCTATATTCAACATCTATATTCAACATCTATATTCAACAACATCTATATTCAACATCATCTATATTCAACATCATCTATATTCAACATCTATATTCAACATCATCTATATTCAACATCTATATTCAACATCATCTATATTCAACATCATCTATATTCAACATCTATATTCAACATCATCTATATTCAACATCTATATTCAACATCATCTATATTCAACATCTATATTCAACATCTATATTCAACATCTATATTCAACATCATCTATATTCAACATCTATATTCAACATCATCTATATTCAACATCTATATTCAACATCATCTATATTCAACATCTATATTCAACATCTATATTCAACATCATCTATATTCATCATCTATATTCAACATCATCTATATTCAACATCTATATTCAACATCTATATTCAACATCATCTATATTCATCATCTATATTCAACATCATCTATATTCAACATCTATATTCAACATCTATATTCAACATCTATATTCAACATCATCTATATTCAACATCTATATTCAACAACATCTATATTCAACATCTATATTCAACATCTATATTCAACATCTATATTCAACATCATCTATATTCATCATCTATATTCAACATCATCTATATTCAACATCATCTATATTCAACATCTATATTCAACATCTATATTCAACATCTATATTCATCATCATCTATATTCAACATCATCTATATTCAACATCATCTATATTCAACATCATCTATATTCAACATCTATATTCAACATCTATATTCAACATCTATATTCAACATCTATATTCAACATCTATATTCAACATCTATATTCAACATCATCTATATTCAACATCATCTATATTCAACATCTATATTCAACATCTATATTCAACATCTATATTCAACATCATCTATATTCAACATCTATATTCAACAACATCTATATTCAACATCATCTATATTCAACATCATCTATATTCAACATCTATATTCAACATCTATATTCAACATCTATATTCAACATCTATATTCAACATCTATATTCAACATCATCTATATTCAACATCATCTATATTCAACATCTATATTCAACATCTATATTCAACATCTATATTCAACATCATCTATATTCAACATCTATATTCAACAACATCTATATTCAACATCTATATTCAACATCTATATTCAACATCATCTATATTCAACATCTATATTCAACATCTATATTCAACATCATCTATATTCAACATCTATATTCAACAACATCTATATTCAACATCTATATTCAACATCTATATTCAACATCATCTATATTCATCATCTATATTCAACATCTATATTCAACATCTATATTCAACATCATCTATATTCATCATCTATATTCAACATCATCTATATTCAACATCTATATTCAACAACATCTATATTCAACATCTATATTCAACATCATCTATATTCAACATCATCTATATTCAACATCATCTATATTCAACATCATCTATATTCAACATCATCTATATTCATCATCTATATTCAACATCTATATTCAACATCTATATTCAACATCATCTATATTCATCATCTATATTCAACATCTATATTCAACATCTATATTCAACATCATCTATATTCAACATCTATATTCAACATCATCTATATTCAACATCTATATTCAACATCTATATTCAACATCATCTATATTCAACATCTATATTCATCATCTATATTCAACATCATCTATATTCAACATCTATATTCATCATCTATATTCATCATCTATATTCAACATCTATATTCATCATCTATATTCATCATCTATATTCAACATCATCTATATTCAACATCTATATTCATCATCTATATTCATCATCTATATTCAACATCTATATTCAACATCTATATTCAACATCATCTATATTCAACATCTATATTCATCATCTATATTCATCATCTATATTCAACATCTATATTCATCATCTATATTCATCATCTATATTCATCATCTATATTCATCATCTATATTCAACATCTATATTCATCATCTATATTCAACATCATCTATATTCAACATCTATATTCAACATCTATATTCAACAACATCTATATTCATCATCTATATTCAACATCTATATTCAACATCATCTATATTCATCATCTATATTCAACATCTATATTCATCATCTATATTCAACATCATCTATATTCATCATCTATATTCAACATCTATATTCATCATCTATATTCAACATCATCTATATTCAACATCTATATTCAACATCTATATTCAACATCTATATTCAACATCTATATTCATCATCTATATTCAACATCATCTATATTCATCATCTATATTCAACATCTATATTCAACATCATCTATATTCATCATCTATATTCAACATCTATATTCAACATCATCTATATTCATCATCTATATTCAACATCTATATTCATCATCTATATTCAACATCATCTATATTCAACATCTATATTCAACATCATCTATATTCATCATCTATATTCAACATCTATATTCATCATCTATATTCAACATCTATATTCAACATCTATATTCAACAACATCTATATTCAACATCATCTATATTCAACATCTATATTCAACATCATCTATATTCATCATCTATATTCAACATCATCTATATTCAACATCTATATTCAACATCTATATTCAACATCATCTATATTCAACATCTATATTCAACATCTATATTCAACATCTATATTCAACATCTATATTCATCATCTATATTCAACATCATCTATATTCATCATCTATATTCAACATCTATATTCATCATCTATATTCAACATCATCTATATTCATCATCTATATTCAACATCTATATTCAACATCTATATTCATCATCTATATTCAACATCATCTATATTCATCATCTATATTCAACATCTATATTCATCATCTATATTCAACATCATCTATATTCATCATCTATATTCAACATCTATATTCAACATCTATATTCAACATCTATATTCAACATCATCTATATTCAACATCATCTATATTCAACATCATCTATATTCAACATCTATATTCAACATCTATATTCAACATCATCTATATTCAACATCATCTATATTCAACATCTATATTCAACATCTATATTCAACATCTATATTCAACATCATCTATATTCAACATCATCTATATTCAACATCTATATTCAACATCTATATTCAACATCATCTATATTCAACATCTATATTCAACATCATCTATATTCAACATCATCTATATTCAACATCTATATTCAACATCTATATTCAACATCATCTATATTCAACATCTATATTCAACATCTATATTCAACATCATCTATATTCAACATCTATATTCAACATCTATATTCAACATCATCTATATTCAACATCTATATTCAACATCATCTATATTCATCATCTATATTCATCATCTATATTCAACATCTATATTCAACATCATCTATATTCATCATCTATATTCAACATCATCTATATTCAACATCTATATTCAACATCATCTATATTCATCATCTATATTCATCATCTATATTCAACATCTATATTCATCATCTATATTCATCATCTATATTCATCATCTATATTCAACATCTATATTCAACATCATCTATATTCATCATCTATATTCAACATCTATATTCATCATCTATATTCAACATCTATATTCAACATCTATATTCAACATCATCTATATTCATCATCTATATTCATCATCTATATTCAACATCTATATTCAACATCATCTATATTCATCATCTATATTCAACATCTATATTCAACATCTATATTCAACATCTATATTCAACATCATCTATATTCATCATCTATATTCAACATCTATATTCAACATCTATATTCAACATCTATATTCAACATCATCTATATTCATCATCTATATTCATCATCTATATTCATCATCTATATTCAACATCTATATTCAACATCATCTATATTCAACATCTATATTCAACATCTATATTCAACATCATCTATATTCATCATCTATATTCAACATCATCTATATTCAACATCTATATTCAACATCTATATTCAACATCATCTATATTCAACATCTATATTCAACATCTATATTCAACATCATCTATATTCAACATCTATATTCATCATCTATATTCAACAACATCTATATTCAACATCTATATTCAACATCATCTATATTCAACATCTATATTCAACATCTATATTCAACATCATCTATATTCAACATCTATATTCAACATCATCTATATTCAACATCTATATTCAACATCTATATTCAACATCTATATTCAACATCTATATTCAACATCTATATTCAACATCTATATTCAACATCATCTATATTCAACATCTATATTCAACATCTATATTCATCATCTATATTCAACAACATCTATATTCAACATCTATATTCAACATCATCTATATTCAACATCTATATTCAACATCTATATTCAACATCATCTATATTCAACATCTATATTCAACATCTATATTCAACATCTATATTCAACATCTATATTCAACATCTATATTCAACATCATCTATATTCAACATCTATATTCAACATCATCTATATTCATCATCTATATTCATCATCTATATTCAACATCTATATTCATCATCTATATTCATCATCTATATTCATCATCTATATTCAACATCTATATTCAACATCATCTATATTCATCATCTATATTCAACATCTATATTCATCATCTATATTCAACATCTATATTCAACATCTATATTCAACATCATCTATATTCATCATCTATATTCATCATCTATATTCAACATCTATATTCAACATCATCTATATTCATCATCTATATTCAACATCTATATTCAACATCTATATTCAACATCTATATTCAACATCATCTATATTCATCATCTATATTCAACATCTATATTCAACATCTATATTCAACATCTATATTCAACATCATCTATATTCATCATCTATATTCATCATCTATATTCATCATCTATATTCAACATCTATATTCAACATCATCTATATTCAACATCTATATTCAACATCTATATTCAACATCATCTATATTCATCATCTATATTCAACATCATCTATATTCAACATCTATATTCAACATCTATATTCAACATCATCTATATTCAACATCTATATTCAACATCTATATTCAACATCATCTATATTCAACATCTATATTCATCATCTATATTCAACAACATCTATATTCAACATCTATATTCAACATCATCTATATTCAACATCTATATTCAACATCTATATTCAACATCATCTATATTCAACATCTATATTCAACATCATCTATATTCAACATCTATATTCAACATCTATATTCAACATCTATATTCAACATCTATATTCAACATCTATATTCAACATCTATATTCAACATCATCTATATTCAACATCTATATTCAACATCTATATTCATCATCTATATTCAACAACATCTATATTCAACATCTATATTCAACATCATCTATATTCAACATCTATATTCAACATCTATATTCAACATCATCTATATTCAACATCTATATTCAACATCTATATTCAACATCTATATTCAACATCTATATTCAACATCTATATTCAACATCATCTATATTCAACATCTATATTCAACATCTATATTCAACATCTATAATCAACATCTATATTCAACATCATCTATATTCAACATCTATATTCAACATCATCTATATTCAACATCATCTATATTCAACATCTATATTCAACATCTATATTCAACATCATCTATATTCAACATCATCTATATTCAACATCATCTATATTCAACATCATCTATATTCAACATCATCTATATTCAACATCTATATTCAACAACATCTATATTCAACATCTATATTCAACAACATCTATATTCAACATCTATATTCAACATCTATATTCAACATCATCTATATTCATCATCTATATTCAACATCATCTATATTCAACATCTATATTCAACAACATCTATATTCAACATCTATATTCAACAACATCTATATTCAACATCTATATTCAACAACATCTATATTCTACATCTATATTCAACATCTATATTCAACATCATCTATATTCTACATCTATATTCAACATCTATATTCAACATCTATATTCAACATCATCTATATTCAACATCTATATTCAACATCTATATTCAACATCTATATTCAACATCTATATTCAACATCTATATTCATCATCTATATTCAACATCATCTATATTCATCATCTATATTCAACATCATCTATATTCATCATCTATATTCAACATCTATATTCAACATCTATATTCAACATCATCTATATTCATCATCTATATTCAACATCTATATTCAACATCATCTATATTCAACATCTATATTCAACAACATCTATATTCAACATCTATATTCAACATCATCTATATTCATCATCTATATTCAACATCTATATTCAACATCATCTATATTCAACATCTATATTCAACATCTATATTCAACATCTATATTCAACATCTATATTCAACATCATCTATATTCATCATCTATATTCAACATCATCTATATTCAACATCTATATTCAACATCTATATTCAACATCATCTATATTCAACATCTATATTCTACATCTATATTCTACATCTATATTCAACATCTATATTCAACATCTATATTCAACATCTATATTCAACATCTATATTCAACATCTATATTCAACATCTATATTCAACATCATCTATATTCAACATCTATATTCTACATCTATATTCAACATCTATATTCAACAACATCTATATTCAACAACATCTATATTCAACATCTATATTCTACATCTATATTCAACATCTATATTCAACATCATCTATATTCTACATCTATATTCAACATCTATATTCAACATCTATATTCAACATCTATATTCAACATCTATATTCAACATCATCTATATTCAACATCATCTATATTCAACATCTATATTCAACATCATCTATATTCAACATCTATATTCAACATCTATATTCAACATCTATATTCATCATCATCTATATTCAACATCATCTATATTCAACATCTATATTCAACATCTATATTCAACATCTATATTCAACATCATCTATATTCAACATCTATATTCAACATCATCTATATTCAACATCTATATTCAACATCATCTATATTCAACATCTATATTCAACATCTATATTCTACATCTATATTCTACATCTATATTCAACATCTATATTCAACATCTATATTCTACATCTATATTCTACATCTATATTCAACATCTATATTCAACATCATCTATATTCAACATCATCTATATTCTACATCTATATTCTACATCATCTATATTCAACATCATCTATATTCAACATCTATATTCAACATCTATATTCAACATCTATATTCAACAACATCTATATTCTACATCTATATTCTACATCTATATTCAACATCTATATTCAACAACATCTATATTCAACATCTATATTCAACATCATCTATATTCAACATCATCTATATTCAACATCTATATTCAACATCTATATTCTACATCTATATTCAACATCTATATTCAACATCATCTATATTCAACATCATCTATATTCAACATCATCTATATTCAACATCTATATTCAACATCTATATTCAACATCTATATTCAACATCATCTATATTCAACATCATCTATATTCAACATCATCTATATTCAACATCTATATTCAACATCATCTATATTCAACATCATCTATATTCAACATCTATATTCAACATCTATATTCAACATCTATATTCAACATCATCTATATTCAACATCATCTATATTCATCATCTATATTCAACATCTATATTCAACATCTATATTCAACATCTATATTCAACATCATCTATATTCAACATCTATATTCAACATCATCTATATTCAACATCATCTATATTCAACATCTATATTCAACATCATCTATATTCAACATCTATATTCAACATCATCTATATTCAACATCTATATTCAACATCTATATTCAACATCTATATTCAACATCATCTATATTCAACATCTATATTCAACATCATCTATATTCAACAACTATATTCAACATCATCTATATTCAACATCATCTATATTCAACATCATCTATATTCAACATCATCTATATTCAACATCTATATTCAACATCATCTATATTCAACATCATCTATATTCAACATCATCTATATTCAACATCATCTATATTCAACATCTATATTCAACATCTATATTCAACATCATCTATATTCAACATCATCTATATTCAACATCTATATTCAACATCTATATTCAACATCATCTATATTCAACATCTATATTCAACATCTATATTCAACATCATCTATATTCAACATCTATATTCAACATCTATATTCAACATCTATATTCAACATCTATATTCAACATCTATATTCAACATCTATATTCATCATCTATATTCAACATCTATATTCAACATCATCTATATTCAACATCTATATTCAACATCTATATTCAACATCTATATTCAACATCATCTATATTCAACATCATCTATATTCAACATCATCTATATTCAACATCTATATTCAACATCTATATTCTACATCTATATTCAACATCTATATTCAACAACATCTATATTCAACATCATCTATATTCATCATCTATATTCAACATCATCTATATTCAACATCTATATTCTACATCTATATTCAACATCATCTATATTCTACATCTATATTCAACATCTATATTCAACATCTATATTCAACATCATCTATATTCATCATCTATATTCAACATCTATATTCAACATCTATATTCAACATCATCTATATTCAACATCATCTATATTCAACATCTATATTCAACATCTATATTCAACATCTATATTCAACATCTATATTCAACAACATCTATATTCAACATCTATATTCAACATCATCTATATTCATCATCTATATTCAACATCATCTATATTCAACATCTATATTCTACATCTATATTCAACATCATCTATATTCAACATCTATATTCAACATCTATATTCAACATCTATATTCAACATCATCTATATTCAACATCTATATTCAACATCATCTATATTCAACATCTATATTCAACATCTATATTCAACATCATCTATATTCAACATCTATATTCAACATCTATATTCAACATCATCTATATTCAACATCATCTATATTCATCATCTATATTCAACATCTATATTCAACATCTATATTCAACATCTATATTCAACATCATCTATATTCAACATCATCTATATTCAACATCTATATTCAACATCATCTATATTCAACATCTATATTCATCATCTATATTCAACATCTATATTCAACATCATCTATATTCAACATCATCTATATTCTACATCTATATTCAACATCTATATTCAACATCTATATTCAACATCTATATTCAACATCTATATTCAACATCATCTATATTCTACATCTATATTCAACATCTATATTCAACATCTATATTCAACATCATCTATATTCATCATCTATATTCAACATCTATATTCAACATCTATATTCAACATCTATATTCAACATCATCTATATTCTACATCTATATTCAACATCTATATTCAACATCTATATTCAACATCATCTATATTCAACATCATCTATATTCAACATCATCTATATTCATCATCTATATTCAACATCATCTATATTCATCATCTATATTCAACATCTATATTCAACATCTATATTCAACATCTATATTCAACATCATCTATATTCAACATCATCTATATTCAACATCTATATTCAACATCTATATTCAACATCATCTATATTCAACATCTATATTCATCATCTATATTCAACATCTATATTCAACATCATCTATATTCAACATCATCTATATTCTACATCTATATTCTACATCTATATTCAACATCTATATTCAACATCATCTATATTCAACATCTATATTCAACATCTATATTCAACATCTATATTCAACATCATCTATATTAAACATCTATATTCTACATCTATATTCTACATCTATATTCAACATCTATATTCAACATCTATATTCAACATCTATATTCAACATCTATATTCAACATCTATATTCAACATCTATATTCTACATCTATATTCAACATCATCTATATTCAACATCTATATTCTACATCTATATTCTACATCTATATTCAACATCTATATTCAACAACATCTATATTCAACATCTATATTCAACATCATCTATATTCAACATCATCTATATTCAACATCTATATTCAACATCTATATTCTACATCTATATTCAACATCTATATTCAACATCATCTATATTCAACATCATCTATATTCAACATCATCTATATTCAACATCTATATTCAACATCTATATTCAACATCTATATTCAACATCATCTATATTCAACATCATCTATATTCAACATCATCTATATTCAACATCTATATTCAACATCATCTATATTCAACATCATCTATATTCAACATCTATATTCAACATCTATATTCAACATCTATATTCAACATCATCTATATTCAACATCATCTATATTCATCATCTATATTCAACATCTATATTCAACATCTATATTCAACATCTATATTCAACATCATCTATATTCAACATCTATATTCAACATCATCTATATTCATCATCTATATTCAACATCTATATTCAACATCTATATTCAACATCTATATTCAACATCATCTATATTCAACATCATCTATATTCAACATCTATATTCAACATCATCTATATTCAACATCTATATTCAACATCATCTATATTCAACATCTATATTCAACATCTATATTCAACATCTATATTCAACATCATCTATATTCAACATCTATATTCAACATCATCTATATTCAACATCTATATTCAACATCATCTATATTCAACATCATCTATATTCAACATCATCTATATTCAACATCATCTATATTCAACATCTATATTCAACATCATCTATATTCAACATCATCTATATTCAACATCATCTATATTCAACATCATCTATATTCAACATCTATATTCAACATCTATATTCAACATCATCTATATTCAACATCATCTATATTCAACATCTATATTCAACATCTATATTCAACATCATCTATATTCAACATCTATATTCAACATCTATATTCAACATCATCTATATTCAACATCTATATTCAACATCTATATTCAACATCTATATTCAACATCATCTATATTCAACATCTATATTCAACATCTATATTCAACATCTATATTCAACATCATCTATATTCAACATCATCTATATTCAACATCATCTATATTCAACATCTATATTCAACATCTATATTCTACATCTATATTCAACATCTATATTCAACAACATCTATATTCAACATCATCTATATTCATCATCTATATTCAACATCATCTATATTCAACATCTATATTCTACATCTATATTCAACATCATCTATATTCTACATCTATATTCAACATCTATATTCAACATCTATATTCAACATCATCTATATTCATCATCTATATTCAACATCTATATTCAACATCTATATTCAACATCATCTATATTCAACATCATCTATATTCAACATCTATATTCAACATCTATATTCAACATCTATATTCAACATCTATATTCAACAACATCTATATTCAACATCTATATTCAACATCATCTATATTCATCATCTATATTCAACATCATCTATATTCAACATCTATATTCTACATCTATATTCAACATCATCTATATTCAACATCTATATTCAACATCTATATTCAACATCTATATTCAACATCATCTATATTCAACATCTATATTCAACATCATCTATATTCAACATCTATATTCAACATCTATATTCAACATCATCTATATTCAACATCTATATTCAACATCTATATTCAACATCATCTATATTCAACATCATCTATATTCATCATCTATATTCAACATCTATATTCAACATCTATATTCAACATCTATATTCAACATCATCTATATTCAACATCATCTATATTCAACATCTATATTCAACATCATCTATATTCAACATCTATATTCATCATCTATATTCAACATCTATATTCAACATCATCTATATTCAACATCATCTATATTCTACATCTATATTCAACATCTATATTCAACATCTATATTCAACATCATCTATATTCAACATCATCTATATTCAACATCATCTATATTCATCATCTATATTCAACATCTATATTCAACATCTATATTCAACATCTATATTCAACATCATCTATATTCTACATCTATATTCAACATCTATATTCAACATCTATATTCAACATCATCTATATTCAACATCATCTATATTCAACATCATCTATATTCATCATCTATATTCAACATCATCTATATTCATCATCTATATTCAACATCTATATTCAACATCTATATTCAACATCTATATTCAACATCATCTATATTCAACATCATCTATATTCAACATCTATATTCAACATCTATATTCAACATCATCTATATTCAACATCTATATTCATCATCTATATTCAACATCTATATTCAACATCATCTATATTCAACATCATCTATATTCTACATCTATATTCTACATCTATATTCAACATCTATATTCAACATCATCTATATTCAACATCTATATTCAACATCTATATTCAACATCTATATTCAACATCATCTATATTAAACATCTATATTCTACATCTATATTCTACATCTATATTCAACATCTATATTCAACATCTATATTCAACATCTATATTCAACATCTATATTCAACATCTATATTCAACATCTATATTCTACATCTATATTCAACATCATCTATATTCAACATCTATATTCTACATCTATATTCTACATCTATATTCAACATCTATATTCAACATCTATATTCAACATCTATATTCAACATCATCTATATTCATCATCTATATTCAACATCTATATTCAACATCTATATTCAACATCATCTATATTCATCATCTATATTCAACATCTATATTCAACATCTATATTCAACATCATCTATATTCATCATCTATATTCAACATCTATATTCAACATCTATATTCAACATCATCTATATTCATCATCTATATTCAACATCTATATTCAACATCTATATTCATCATCTATATTCAACATCATCTATATTCAACATCTATATTCAACATCTATATTCATCATCTATATTCAACATCTATATTCATCATCTATATTCAACATCATCTATATTCAACATCTATATTCAACATCATCTATATTCAACATCTATATTCAACATCTATATTCATCATCTATATTCAACATCTATATTCAACATCTATATTCAACATCTATATTCATCATCTATATTCAACATCTATATTCAACATCTATATTCAACATCATCTATATTCAACATCATCTATATTCATCATCTATATTCAACATCATCTATATTCAACATCTATATTCAACATCTATATTCAACATCTATATTCAACATCATCTATATTCAACATCTATATTCAACATCATCTATATTCAACATCATCTATATTCAACATCTATATTCAACATCTATATTCAACATCTATATTCAACATCATCTATATTCAACATCATCTATATTCAACATCATCTATATTCAACATCTATATTCAACATCTATATTCAACATCTATATTCAACATCATCTATATTCAACATCTATATTCAACATCTATATTCAACATCTATATTCAACATCTATATTCAACATCATCTATATTCATCATCTATATTCAACATCATCTATATTCAACATCTATATTCAACATCTATATTCAACATCATCTATATTAAACATCTATATTCTACATCTATATTCAACATCTATATTCAACATCTATATTCAACATCTATATTCAACATCTATATTCAACATCTATATTCAACATCTATATTCAACATCATCTATATTCAACATCTATATTCTACATCTATATTCAACATCTATATTCAACAACATCTATATTCAACAACATCTATATTCAACATCTATATTCTACATCTATATTCAACATCTATATTCAACATCATCTATATTCTACATCTATATTCAACATCTATATTCAACATCTATATTCAACATCTATATTCAACATCTATATTCAACATCATCTATATTCAACATCATCTATATTCAACATCTATATTCAACATCATCTATATTCAACATCTATATTCAACATCTATATTCAACATCTATATTCAACATCTATATTCAACATCTATATTCATCATCATCTATATTCAACATCATCTATATTCAACATCTATATTCAACATCTATATTCAACATCTATATTCATCATCATCTATATTCAACATCATCTATATTCAACATCTATATTCAACATCTATATTCTACATCTATATTCTACATCTATATTCAACATCTATATTCAACATCTATATTCAACATCTATATTCAACATCATCTATATTCAACATCTATATTCATCATCTATATTCAACATCTATATTCAACATCATCTATATTCAACATCTATATTCAACATCTATATTCTACATCTATATTCTACATCTATATTCAACATCTATATTCAACATCTATATTCTACATCTATATTCAACATCTATATTCAACATCTATATTCAACATCTATATTCAACATCATCTATATTCAACATCATCTATATTCAACATCTATATTCAACATCATCTATATTCAACATCATCTATATTCAACATCTATATTCAACATCTATATTCAACATCTATATTCAACATCATCTATATTCAACATCATCTATATTCAACATCTATATTCAACATCATCTATATTCAACATCATCTATATTCAACATCTATATTCAACATCTATATTCAACATCTATATTCTACATCTATATTCTACATCTATATTCATCATCTATATTCATCATCTATATTCAACATCTATATTCAACATCATCTATATTCAACATCATCTATATTCAACATCTATATTCAACATCTATATTCAACATCTATATTCAACATCTATATTCAACATCTATATTCAACATCTATATTCAACATCTATATTCAACATCTATATTCAACATCTATATTCAACATCTATATTCAACATCTATATTCAACATCATCTATATTCAACATCTATATTCAACATCTATATTCAACATCTATATTCAACATCATCTATATTCAACATCTATATTCAACATCTATATTCAACATCTATATTCATCATCTATATTCATCATCTATATTCAACATCTATATTCAACATCATCTATATTCAACATCATCTATATTCAACATCTATATTCAACATCTATATTCAACATCTATATTCAACATCTATATTCAACATCTATATTCAACATCATCTATATTCAACATCATCTATATTCAACATCTATATTCAACATCTATATTCAACATCTATATTCAACATCATCTATATTCAACATCTATATTCAACATCTATATTCAACATCATCTATATTCAACATCATCTATATTCAACATCTATATTCAACATCATCTATATTCATCATCTATATTCAACATCTATATTCAACATCATCTATATTCAACATCATCTATATTCATCATCTATATTCAACATCTATATTCAACATCTATATTCAACATCATCTATATTCAACATCTATATTCATCATCTATATTCAACATCATCTATATTCAACATCTATATTCAACATCATCTATATTCATCATCTATATTCAACATCTATATTCAACATCTATATTCAACATCATCTATATTCAACATCATCTATATTCAACATCATCTATATTCAACATCATCTATATTCAACATCATCTATATTCAACATCATCTATATTCAACATCATCTATATTCAACATCTATATTCAACATCTATATTCAACATCTATATTCAACATCATCTATATTCATCATCTATATTCAACATCTATATTCAACATCTATATTCAACATCATCTATATTCAACATCTATATTCAACATCATCTATATTCAACATCTATATTCAACATCATCTATATTCAACATCTATATTCAACATCATCTATATTCAACATCTATATTCAACATCATCTATATTCAACATCTATATTCTACATCTATATTCAACATCTATATTCAACATCATCTATATTCAACATCATCTATATTCAACATCATCTATATTCAACATCATCTATATTCAACATCTATATTCAACATCTATATTCAACATCATCTATATTCATCATCTATATTCAACATCTATATTCAACATCTATATTCAACATCATCTATATTCAACATCTATATTCAACATCATCTATATTCAACATCTATATTCAACATCTATATTCAACATCTATATTCAACATCTATATTCAACATCTATATTCAACATCATCTATATTCAACATCATCTATATTCAACATCATCTATATTCAACATCATCTATATTCAACATCTATATTCAACATCTATATTCAACATCATCTATATTCATCATCTATATTCAACATCTATATTCAACATCATCTATATTCAACATCTATATTCAACATCATCTATATTCAACATCTATATTCAACATCTATATTCAACATCTATATTCAACATCATCTATATTCAACATCTATATTCAACATCTATATTCAACATCTATATTCAACATCTATATTCAACATCATCTATATTCAACATCTATATTCAACATCTATATTCAACATCATCTATATTCAACATCATCTATATTCATCATCTATATTCAACATCTATATTCAACATCTATATTCAACATCTATATTCAACATCTATATTCAACATCATCTATATTCAACATCATCTATATTCAACATCTATATTCAACATCTATATTCAACATCTATATTCAACATCTATATTCAACATCATCTATATTCAACATCTATATTCAACATCATCTATATTCAACATCTATATTCAACATCATCTATATTCAACATCATCTATATTCAACATCTATATTCAACATCATCTATATTCAACATCTATATTCAACATCTATATTCAACATCATCTATATTCAACATCATCTATATTCAACATCTATATTCAACATCATCTATATTCAACATCTATATTCAACATCATCTATATTCAACATCTATATTCAACATCATCTATATTCAACATCTATATTCAACATCTATATTCAACATCATCTATATTCAACATCATCTATATTCAACATCTATATTCAACATCATCTATATTCAACATCTATATTCAACATCTATATTCAACATCTATATTCAACATCATCTATATTCAACATCATCTATATTCAACATCTATATTCAACATCATCTATATTCAACATCATCTATATTCAACATCTATATTCAACATCTATATTCAACATCTATATTCAACATCTATATTCAACATCATCTATATTCAACATCATCTATATTCAACATCTATATTCAACATCATCTATATTCAACATCTATATTCAACATCATCTATATTCAACATCTATATTCAACATCTATATTCAACAACATCTATATTCAACATCTATATTCAACATCTATATTCAACATCTATATTCAACATCATCTATATTCAACATCTATATTCAACATCTATATTCAACATCTATATTCAACATCATCTATATTCAACATCATCTATATTCAACATCATCTATATTCAACATCATCTATATTCAACATCTATATTCAACATCATCTATATTCATCATCTATATTCAACATCTATATTCAACATCATCTATATTCATCATCATCTATATTCAACATCTATATTCAACATCTATATTCAACATCATCTATATTCATCATCATCTATATTCAACATCTATATTCAACATCTATATTCAACATCTATATTCAACATCTATATTTAACATCATCTATATTCATCATCTATATTCAACATCTATATTTAACATCATCTATATTCAACATCTATATTCAACATCATCTATATTCATCATCATCTATATTCAACATCTATATTCAACATCATCTATATTCATCATCATCTATATTCAACATCTATATTCAACATCATCTATATTCATCATCATCTATATTCAACATCTATATTCAACATCATCTATATTCATCATCATCTATATTCAACATCTATATTCAACATCATCTATATTCATCATCTATATTCAACATCTATATTCAACATCTATATTCAACATCATCTATATTCATCATCTATATTCAACATCATCTATATTCAACATCTATATTCAACATCATCTATATTCATCATCATCTATATTCAACATCTATATTCAACATCTATATTCATCATCATCTATATTCAACATCTATATTCAACATCATCTATATTCATCATCTATATTCAACATCTATATTCAACATCATCTATATTCAACATCTATATTCAACATCTATATTCAACATCATCTATATTCATCATCTATATTCAACATCTATATTCAACATCTATATTCAACATCTATATTCAACATCTATATTCAACATCATCTATATTCATCATCTATATTCAACATCTATATTCAACATCATCTATATTCAACATCATCTATATTCAACATCATCTATATTCAACATCATCTATATTCAACATCTATATTCAACATCTATATTCAACATCTATATTCAACATCTATATTCAACATCATCTATATTCAACATCTATATTCAACATCTATATTCAACATCTATATTCAACATCATCTATATTCAACATCATCTATATTCAACATCTATATTCAACATCTATATTCAACATCTATATTCAACATCATCTATATTCATCATCTATATTCAACATCTATATTCAACATCATCTATATTCAACATCTATATTCAACATCATCTATATTCAACATCTATATTCAACATCTATATTCAACATCTATATTCAACATCTATATTCAACATCATCTATATTCAACATCATCTATATTCAACATCTATATTCAACATCTATATTCAACATCATCTATATTCAACATCTATATTCAACATCTATATTCAACATCATCTATATTCAACATCTATATTCAACATCTATATTCAACATCTATATTCAACATCATCTATATTCAACATCTATATTCAACATCTATATTCAACATCTATATTCAACATCTATATTCAACATCATCTATATTCAACATCATCTATATTCATCATCATCTATATTCAACATCATCTATATTCAACATCATCTATATTCATCATCATCTATATTCAACATCTATATTCAACATCTATATTCAACATCTATATTCAACATCATCTATATTCAACATCTATATTCAACATCATCTATATTCATCATCTATATTCAACATCTATATTAAACATCTATATTCATCATCTATATTCATCATCTATATTCAACATCTATATTCATCATCTATATTCATCATCTATATTCATCATCTATATTCAACATCATCTATATTCAACATCATCTATATTCAACATCTATATTCAACATCATCTATATTCAACATCATCTATATTCAACATCTATATTCAACATCTATATTCAACATCTATATTCAACATCTATATTCAACATCTATATTCAACATCTATATTCAACATCTATATTCAACATCATCTATATTCAACATCTATATTCAACATCATCTATATTCAACATCTATATTCAACATCATCTATATTCAACATCATCTATATTCAACATCTATATTCAACATCATCTATATTCAACATCTATATTCAACATCATCTATATTCAACATCTATATTCAACATCATCTATATTCAACATCTATATTCAACATCATCTATATTCAACATCTATATTCAACATCTATATTCAACATCATCTATATTCATCATCATCTATATTCAACATCTATATTCAACATCATCTATATTCAACATCATCTATATTCAACATCTATATTCAACATCATCTATATTCAACATCATCTATATTCAACATCTATATTCAACATCATCTATATTCAACATCATCTATATTCAACATCATCTATATTCAACATCTATATTCAACATCTATATTCAACATCTATATTCAACATCATCTATATTCATCATCTATATTCAACATCTATATTCAACATCTATATTCAACATCTATATTCAACATCTATATTCAACAACATCTATATTCAACATCTATATTCAACAACATCTATATTCAACATCTATATTCAACATCTATATTCAACATCTATATTCAACATCTATATTCAACATCATCTATATTCATCATCTATATTCAACATCTATATTCAACATCTATATTCAACATCTATATTCAACATCATCTATATTCAACATCTATATTCAACATCTATATTCAACATCATCTATATTCAACATCTATATTCAACATCTATATTCAACATCATCTATATTCAACATCATCTATATTCAACATCTATATTCTACATCTATATTCAACATCTATATTCAACATCTATATTCAACATCATCTATATTCAACATCATCTATATTCAACATCATCTATATTCAACATCTATATTCAACATCATCTATATTCAACATCTATATTCTACATCTATATTCAACATCTATATTCAACATCTATATTCAACATCATCTATATTCAACATCTATATTCAACATCATCTATATTCAACATCTATATTCAACATCATCTATATTCATCATCTATATTCAACATCTATATTCATCATCTATATTCAACATCTATATTCATCATCTATATTCAACATCTATATTCAACATCATCTATATTCTACATCTATATTCAACATCATCTATATTCATCATCTATATTCAACATCATCTATATTCAACATCTATATTCAACATCTATATTCAACATCATCTATATTCAACATCTATATTCAACATCATCTATATTCAACATCTATATTCAACATCTATATTCAACATCTATATTCAACATCATCTATATTCATCATCTATATTCAACATCTATATTCATCATCTATATTCAACATCTATATTCAACATCTATATTCAACATCTATATTCAACATCATCTATATTCAACATCTATATTCAACATCTATATTCTACATCATCTATATTCAACATCTATATTCAACATCTATATTCAACATCATCTATATTCAACATCTATATTCAACATCATCTATATTCAACATCTATATTCAACATCATCTATATTCAACATCATCTATATTCAACATCTATATTCAACATCATCTATATTCAACATCTATATTCAACATCATCTATATTCAACATCTATATTCAACATCTATATTCAACATCATCTATATTCAACATCATCTATATTCAACATCTATATTCAACATCTATATTCAACATCATCTATATTCATCATCATCTATATTCAACATCTATATTCAACATCATCTATATTCAACATCTATATTCAACATCTATATTCAACATCATCTATATTCAACATCTATATTCAACATCTATATTCAACATCTATATTCAACATCTATATTCAACATCTATATTCAACATCTATATTCAACATCATCTATATTCAACATCTATATTCAACATCTATATTCAACATCTATATTCATCATCATCTATATTCAACATCTATATTCAACATCTATATTCAACATCTATATTCAACATCATCTATATTCAACATCTATATTCAACATCTATATTCATCATCTATATTCAACATCTATATTCAACATCATCTATATTCAACATCTATATTCAACATCTATATTCAACATCTATATTCAACATCTATATTCAACATCTATATTCAACATCTATATTCAACATCATCTATATTCAACATCATCTATATTCAACATCTATATTCAACATCTATATTCAACATCTATATTCAACATCTATATTCATCATCTATATTCAACATCTATATTCAACATCATCTATATTCAACATCTATATTCAACATCTATATTCAACATCATCTATATTCAACATCTATATTCAACATCATCTATATTCAACATCTATATTCAACATCATCTATATTCAACATCTATATTCAACATCTATATTCAACATCTATATTCAACATCTATATTCAACATCTATATTCATCATCTATATTCAACATCTATATTCAACATCTATATTCAACATCTATATTCTACATCTATATTCTACATCATCTATATTCAACATCTATATTCTACATCTATGTTCAACATCTATATTCAACATCTATATTCTACATCTATATTCAACATCTATATTCATCATCTATATTCAACATCTATATTCAACATCTATATTCAACATCTATATTCAACATCATCTATATTCAACAACATCTATATTCAACATCATCTATATTCAACATCTATATTCTACATCTATATTCTACATCTATATTCAACATCATCTATATTCAACATCTATATTCTACATCTATATTCAACATCATCTATATTCAACATCTATATTCAACATCTATATTCAACATCATCTATATTCAACATCTATATTCAACATCTATATTCTACATCTATATTCTACATCTATATTCTACATCTATATTCAACATCTATATTCATCATCTATATTCAACATCTATATTCAACATCATCTATATTCAACATCATCTATATTCAACATCTATATTCAACATCATCTATATTCAACATCTATATTCAACATCATCTATATTCAACATCTATATTCAACATCTATATTCAACATCTATATTCAACATCTATATTCAACATCTATATTCAACATCTATATTCAACATCATCTATATTCAACATCATCTATATTCAACATCTATATTCATCATCTATATTCAACATCTATATTCAACATCATCTATATTCAACATCTATATTCAACATCTATATTCAACATCTATATTCAACATCTATATTCAACATCTATATTCAACATCTATATTCAACATCATCTATATTCAACATCTATATTCAACATCTATATTCAACATCATCTATATTCAACATCTATATTCAACATCATCTATATTCAACATCTATATTCAACATCTATATTCAACATCTATATTCAACATCTATATTCAACATCTATATTCAACATCTATATTCAACATCATCTATATTCAACATCATCTATATTCAACATCTATATTCATCATCTATATTCAACATCTATATTCAACATCATCTATATTCAACATCTATATTCAACATCTATATTCAACATCTATATTCAACATCTATATTCAACATCTATATTCAACATCTATATTCAACATCTATATTCAACATCTATATTCAACATCTATATTCAACATCTATATTCAACATCATCTATATTCAACATCTATATTCAACATCATCTATATTCAACATCATCTATATTCATCATAATCTATATTCAACATCTATATTCAACATCTATATTCAACATCATCTATATTCAACATCATCTATATTCAACATCTATATTCAACATCTATATTCAACATCATCTATATTCAACATCTATATTCAACATCATCTATATTCAACATCTATATTCAACATCATCTATATTCATCATCTATATTCAACATCTATATTCAACATCTATATTCAACATCTATATTCATCATCTATATTCAACATCATCTATATTCAACATCTATATTCAACATCTATATTCATCATCTATATTCATCATAATCTATATTCAACATCTATATTCAACATCTATATTCAACATCATCTATATTCAACATCTATATTCAACATCATCTATATTCTACATCTATATTCAACATCTATATTCAACATCATCTATATTCAACATCTATATTCAACATCTATATTCAACATCTATATTCAACATCTATATTCAACATCTATATTCAACATCTATATTCAACATCATCTATATTCAACATCTATATTCAACATCTATATTCAACATCTATATTCAACATCATCTATATTCAACATCTATATTCAACATCTATATTCAACATCTATATTCAACATCATCTATATTCATCATCATCTATATTCAACATCATCTATATTCAACATCTATATTCAACATCATCTATATTCAACATCATCTATATTCAACATCTATATTCAACATCTATATTCAACATCATCTATATTCAACATCTATATTCAACATCATCTATATTCAACATCTATATTCAACATCATCTATATTCATCATCATCTATATTCAACATCTATATTCAACATCTATATTCAACATCATCTATATTCAACATCTATATTCAACATCTATATTCAACATCTATATTCAACATCATCTATATTCATCATCATCTATATTCAACATCATCTATATTCAACATCTATATTCAACATCATCTATATTCAACATCATCTATATTCAACATCTATATTCAACATCTATATTCAACATCATCTATATTCAACATCTATATTCAACATCTATATTCAACATCTATATTCTACATCATCTATATTCAACATCATCTATATTCAACATCTATATTCTACATCATCTATATTCAACATCATCTATATTCAACATCTATATTCAACATCTATATTCAACATCATCTATATTCAACATCTATATTCAACATCTATATTCAACATCTATATTCAACATCTATATTCAACATCTATATTCAACATCATCTATATTCAACATCTATATTCAACATCTATATTCTACATCATCTATATTCAACATCTATATTCAACATCTATATTCAACATCTATATTCAACATCTATATTCAACATCTATATTCAACATCTATATTCAACATCATCTATATTCAACATCTATATTCAACATCTATATTCAACATCTATATTCAACATCTATTTTCAACATCTATATTCAACATCTATATTCAACATCTATATTCTACATCTATATTCTACATCTATATTCTACATCTATATTCATCATCTATATTCAACATCATCTATATTCAACATCTATATTCAACATCTATATTCAACATCATCTATATTCAACATCTATATTCAACATCTATATTCAACATCATCTATATTCAACATCTATATTCAACATCTATATTCAACATCATCTATATTCATCATCTATATTCAACATCTATATTCAACATCTATATTCAACATCATCTATATTCAACATCTATATTCAACATCATCTATATTCAACATCTATATTCAACATCATCTATATTCAACATCTATATTCAACATCATCTATATTCAACATCATCTATATTCAACATCTATATTCAACATCTATATTCAACATCATCTATATTCAACATCTATATTCAACATCTATATTCAACATCATCTATATTCAACATCTATATTCAACATCATCTATATTCAACATCATCTATATTCAACATCTATATTCAACATCATCTATATTCAACATCATCTATATTCAACATCTATATTCAACATCTATATTCAACATCTATATTCAACATCTATATTCTACATCTATATTCTACATCTATATTCAACATCTATATTCAACATCTATATTCAACATCATCTATATTCAACATCATCTATATTCAACATCTATATTCTACATCTATATTCTACATCTATATTCTACATCTATATTCATCATCTATATTCAACATCATCTATATTCAACATCTATATTCAACATCTATATTCAACATCATCTATATTCAACATCTATATTCAACATCTATATTCAACATCATCTATATTCAACATCTATATTCAACATCTATATTCAACATCTATATTCAACATCATCTATATTCAACATCTATATTCAACATCATCTATATTCAACATCTATATTCAACATCTATATTCAACATCTATATTCAACATCTATATTCATCATCTATATTCAACATCATCTATATTCAACATCTATATTCAACATCATCTATATTCAACATCATCTATATTCAACATCTATATTCAACATCTATATTCAACATCATCTATATTCAACATCTATATTCAACATCTATATTCAACATCTATATTCAACATCATCTATATTCAACATCTATATTCAACATCATCTATATTCAACATCTATATTCAACATCTATATTCAACATCTATATTCAACATCTATATTCAACATCATCTATATTCAACATCATCTATATTCAACATCTATATTCAACATCATCTATATTCAACATCATCTATATTCAACATCTATATTCAACATCTATATTCAACATCTATATTCAACATCATCTATATTCAACAACATCTATATTCAACATCTATATTCAACATCTATATTCAACATCTATATTCAACATCTATATTCAACATCATCTATATTCAACATCATCTATATTCAACATCTATATTCTACATCTATATTCTACATCTATATTCAACATCTATATTCAACATCTATATTCAACATCATCTATATTCAACAACATCTATATTCAACATCTATATTCAACATCTATATTCTACATCTATATTCTACATCTATATTCTACATCTATATTCAACATCTATATTCAACATCTATATTCAACATCATCTATATTCAACATCATCTATATTCAACATCATCTATATTCAACATCTATATTCAACATCTATATTCAACATCTATATTCAACATCTATATTCAACATCATCTATATTCAACATCTATATTCAACATCATCTATATTCAACATCTATATTCAACATCATCTATATTCAACATCTATATTCAACATCTATATTCAACATCTATATTCAACATCATCTATATTCAACATCATCTATATTCAACATCATCTATATTCAACATCTATATTCAACATCTATATTCAACATCTATATTCAACATCTATATTCTACATCATCTATATTCAACATCATCTATATTCAACATCTATATTCAACATCTATATTCAACATCTATATTCAACATCTATATTCAACATCATCTATATTCAACATCTATATTCAACATCATCTATATTCAACATCTATATTCAACATCATCTATATTCAACATCTATATTCAACATCATCTATATTCAACATCTATATTCAACATCTATATTCAACATCATCTATATTCAACATCTATATTCAACATCTATATTCAACATCATCTATATTCAACATCTATATTCAACATCTATATTCAACATCATCTATATTCAACATCATCTATATTCAACATCTATATTCTACATCTATATTCTACATCTATATTCTACATCTATATTCATCATCTATATTCAACATCATCTATATTCAACATCTATATTCAACATCTATATTCAACATCATCTATATTCAACATCTATATTCAACATCATCTATATTCAACATCATCTATATTCAACATCTATATTCAACATCTATATTCAACATCATCTATATTCAACATCTATATTCAACATCTATATTCAACATCTATATTCAACATCATCTATATTCAACATCTATATTCAACATCATCTATATTCAACATCTATATTCAACATCTATATTCAACATCTATATTCAACATCTATATTCAACATCTATATTCAACATCATCTATATTCAACATCATCTATATTCAACATCTATATTCAACATCTATATTCAACATCTATATTCAACATCTATATTCAACATCATCTATATTCAACATCATCTATATTCAACATCTATATTCTACATCTATATTCTACATCTATATTCAACATCTATATTCAACATCTATATTCAACATCATCTATATTCAACAACATCTATATTCAACATCTATATTCAACATCTATATTCTACATCTATATTCTACATCTATATTCTACATCTATATTCAACATCTATATTCAACATCTATATTCAACATCATCTATATTCAACATCATCTATATTCAACATCATCTATATTCAACATCTATATTCAACATCTATATTCAACATCTATATTCAACATCTATATTCAACATCATCTATATTCAACATCATCTATATTCAACATCTATATTCAACATCATCTATATTCAACATCTATATTCAACATCATCTATATTCAACATCATCTATATTCAACATCATCTATATTCAACATCTATATTCAACATCATCTATATTCAACATCTATATTCAACATCATCTATATTCAACAACATCTATATTCAACATCTATATTCAACATCTATATTCAACATCTATATTCAACAACATCTATATTCAACATCATCTTTATTCAACATCTATATTCAACATCTATATTCAACATCTATATTCAACAACATCTATATTCATCATCTATATTCAACATCTATATTCAACATCTATATTCAACATCTATATTCAACATATATATTCAACATCTATATTCAACATCTATATTCAACATCTATATTCAACATCATCTATATTCAACATCTATATTCAACATCATCTATATTCAACATCTATATTCAACATATATATTCAACATCATCTATATTCAACATCATCTATATTCAACATCTATATTCAACATATATATTCAACATCTATATTCAACATCATCTATATTCAACATCTATATTCAACATCTATATTCAACATCTATATTCAACATCTATATTCAACATCATCTATATTCAACATCTATATTCAACATCTATATTCAACATCTATATTCATCATCTATATTCAACATCTATATTCAACATCATCTATATTCAACATCTATATTCATCATCATCTATATTCAACATCATCTATATTCAACATCTATATTCAACATCTATATTCAACATCTATATTCAACAACATCTATATTCAACATCTATATTCAACATCATCTATATTCAACATCTATATTCATCATCATCTATATTCAACATCATCTATATTCAACATCTATATTCAACATCATCTATATTCAACATCTATATTCAACATCTATATTCAACATCTATATTCAACATCTATATTCAACATCTATATTCAACATCTATTTCTACATCTATATTCTACATCATCTATATTCAACATCTATATTCAACATCATCTATATTCAACATCATCTATATTCAACATCATCTATATTCAACATCTATATTCAACATCATCTATATTCAACATCTATATTCAACATCTATATTCAACATCTATATTCAACATCTATATTCAACATCTATATTCAACATCTATTTCTACATCTATATTCTACATCATCTATATTCAACATCTATATTCAACATCTATATTCATCATCTATATTCAACATCATCTATATTCAACATCTATATTCAACATCTATATTCAACATCATCTATATTCAACATCTATATTCATCATCTATATTCAACATCATCTATATTCAACATCTATATTCAACATCTATATTCAACATCTATATTCAACATCTATATTCAACATCTATATTCAACATCTATATTCAACATCTATATTCATCATCTATATTCAACATCATCTATATTCAACATCTATATTCATCATCTATATTCAACATCATCTATATTCAACATCTATATTCAACATCTATATTCAACATCTATATTCAACATCATCTATATTCAACATCATCTATATTCAACATCATCTATATTCAACAGCATCTATATTCAACATCATCTATATTCTACATCATCTATATTCAACATCATCTATATTCAACATCTATATTCAACATCATCTATATTCAACATCTATATTCAACATCTATATTCAACATCATCTATATTCAACATCATCTATATTCAACATCTATATTCAACATCATCTATATTCAACATCTATATTCAACATCTATATTCAACATCATCTATATTCAACATCTATATTCAACATCATCTATATTCAACATCTATATTCAACATCATCTATATTCAACATCATCTATATTCAACATCATCTATATTCAACATCTATATTCAACATCATCTATATTCAACATCTATATTCAACATCATCTATATTCAACATCTATATTCAACATCTATATTCAACATCTATATTCAACATCATCTATATTCAACATCTATATTCAACATCTATATTCAACATCTATATTCAACATCATCTATATTCAACATCTATATTCAACATCATCTATATTCAACATCTATATTCAACATCATCTATATTCAACATCATCTATATTCAACATCTATATTCAACATCTATATTCAACATCTATATTCTACATCTATATTCTACATCATCTATATTCAACATCATCTATATTCAACATCTATATTCAACATCTATATTCAACATCTATATTCAACATCATCTATATTCAACATCTATATTCAACATCATCTATATTCAACATCTATATTCAACATCTATATTCAACATCATCTATATTCAACATCTATATTCAACATCTATATTCAACATCTATATTCAACATCATCTATATTCAACATCATCTATATTCAACATCTATATTCAACATCTATATTCAACATCATCTATATTCAACATCTATATTCAACATCTATATTCAACATCTATATTCAACATCATCTATATTCAACATCTATATTCAACATCTATATTCAACATCATCTATATTCAACATCTATATTCAACATCATCTATATTCAACATCTATATTCAACATCTATATTCAACATCTATATTCAACATCTATATTCAACATCATCTATATTCAACATCTATATTCAACATCTATATTCAACATCTATATTCAACATCTATATTCAACATCATCTATATTCAACATCTATATTCAACAACATCTATATTCAACATCTATATTCAACAACATCTATATTCAACATCATCTATATTCAACATCATCTATATTCAACAACATCTATATTCAACATCTATATTCAACATCTATATTCAACATCTATATTCAACATCTATATTCAACAACATCTATATTCAACATCATCTTTATTCAACATCTATATTCAACATCTATATTCAACATCTATATTCAACAACATCTATATTCATCATCTATATTCAACATCTATATTCAACATCTATATTCAACATCTATATTCAACATATATATTCAACATCTATATTCAACATCTATATTCAACATCTATATTCAACATCTATATTCAACATCTATATTCAACATCTATATTCAACATCATCTATATTCAACATCTATATTCAACATCATCTATATTCAACATCTATATTCAACATCTATATTCAACATCTATATTCAACATCATCTATATTCAACATATATATTCAACATCTATATTCAACATCTATATTCAACATCTATATTCAACATATATATTCAACATCTATATTCAACATCATCTATATTCAACATCTATATTCAACATCTATATTCAACATCTATATTCAACATCTATATTCAACATCATCTATATTCAACATCTATATTCAACATCTATATTCAACATCTATATTCATCATCTATATTCAACATCTATATTCAACATCATCTATATTCAACATCTATATTCATCATCATCTATATTCAACATCATCTATATTCAACATCTATATTCAACATCTATATTCAACATCTATATTCAACAACATCTATATTCAACATCTATATTCAACATCATCTATATTCAACATCTATATTCATCATCATCTATATTCAACATCATCTATATTCAACATCTATATTCAACATCATCTATATTCAACATCTATATTCAACATCTATATTCAACATCTATATTCAACATCTATATTCAACATCTATATTCAACATCTATTTCTACATCTATATTCTACATCATCTATATTCAACATCTATATTCAACATCATCTATATTCAACAACATCTATATTCTACATCATCTATATTCAACATCTATATTCTACATCATCTATATTCAACATCTATATTCAACATCATCTATATTCAACATCATCTATATTCAACATCTATATTCTACATCATCTATATTCATCATCTATATTCAACATCTATATTCTACATCATCTATATTCAACATCTATATTCAACATCATCTATATTCAACATCATCTATATTCAACATCATCTATATTCAACATCTATATTCATCATCTATATTCAACATCATCTATATTCAACATCTATATTCAACAACATCTATATTCAACATCTATATTCAACATCTATATTCATCATCTATATTCAACATCTATATTCAACATCTATATTCAACATCATCTATATTCAACATCATCTATATTCAACATCTATATTCTACATCATCTATATTCATCATCTATATTCAACATCTATATTCAACATCATCTATATTCAACATCATCTATATTCAACATCATCTATATTCATCATCTATATTCAACATCATCTATATTCAACATCATCTATATTCAACATCATCTATATTCAACATCTATATTCAACATCATCTATATTCAACATCTATATTCAACATCATCTATATTCAACATCTATATTCAACATCATCTATATTCATCATCTATATTCAACATCATCTATATTCAACATCATCTATATTCAACATCATCTATATTCAACATCATCTATATTCAACATCATCTATATTCAACATCATCTATATTCAACATCATCTATATTCAACATCTATATTCAACATCATCTATATTCAACATCTATATTCTACATCATCTATATTCAACATCATCTATATTCAACATCATCTATATTCAACATCATCTATATTCAACATCATCTATATTCAACATCATCTATATTCAACATCATCTATATTCAACATCTATATTCAACATCTATATTCAACATCATCTATATTCAACATCATCTATATTCAACATCATCTATATTCAACATCATCTATATTCAACATCATCTATATTCAACATCATCTATATTCAACATCATCTATATTCAACATCTATATTCTACATCATCTATATTCATCATCTATATTCAACATCTATATTCAACATCATCTATATTCAACATCATCTATATTCAACATCTATATTCAACATCATCTATATTCAACATCTATATTCAACATCATCTATATTCAACATCTATATTCAACATCATCTATATTCAACATCTATATTCAACATCATCTATATTCAACATCATCTATATTCAACATCTATATTCAACATCTATATTCAACATCTATATTCAACATCATCTATATTCAACATCTATATTCAACATCTATATTCAACATCTATATTCAACATCATCTATATTCAACATCATCTATATTCAACATCTATATTCAACATCATCTATATTCATCATCTATATTCAACATCTATATTCAACATCATCTATATTCAACATCTATATTCAACATCATCTATATTCATCATCTATATTCAACATCTATATTCAACATCATCTATATTCAACATCTATATTCATCATCATCTATATTCAACATCTATATTCAACATCATCTATATTCATCATCTATATTCAACATCATCTATATTCAACATCTATATTCAACATCATCTATATTCAACATCATCTATATTCATCATCTATATTCAACATCTATATTCAACATCATCTATATTCAACATCATCTATATTCAACATCTATATTCAACATCTATATTCAACATCATCTATATTCATCATCTATATTCAACATCATCTATATTCAACATCTATATTCAACATCATCTATATTCAACATCTATATTCAACATCTATATTCAACATCATCTATATTCAACATCATCTATATTCAACATCATCTATATTCAACATCATCTATATTCAACATCTATATTCAACATCATCTATATTCAACATCTATATTCAACATCATCTATATTCAACATCTATATTCTACATCTATATTCATCATCTATATTCTACATCTATATTCAACATCTATATTCAACATCATCTATATTCAACATCTATATTCTACATCTATATTCATCATCTATATTCTACATCTATATTCATCATCTATATTCTACATCTATATTCAACATCTATATTCAACATCTATATTCAACATCTATATTCAACATCTATATTCTACATCATCTATATTCAACATCTATATTCAACATCTATATTCTACATCATCTATATTCATCATCTATATTCTACATCTATATTCAACATCTATATTCAACATCATCTATATTCAACATCTATATTCTACATCTATATTCATCATCTATATTCTACATCTATATTCATCATCTATATTCTACATCTATATTCAACATCTATATTCAACATCTATATTCAACATCTATATTCAACATCTATATTCAACATCATCTATATTCAACATCATCTATATTCAACATCTATATTCAACATCATCTATATTCAACATCTATATTCAACATCATCTATATTCATCATCTATATTCAACATCATCTATATTCAACATCATCTATATTCAACATCTATATTCAACATCTATATTCAACATCATCTATATTCAACATCTATATTCAACATCATCTATATTCATCATCTATATTCAACATCTATATTCAACATCTATATTCAACATCATCTATATTCAACATCTATATTCAACATCTATATTCAACATCTATATTCAACATCATCTATATTCAACATCATCTATATTCATCATCTATATTCAACATCTATATTCAACATCTATATTCAACATCATCTATATTCAACAACATCTATATTCAACATCTATATTCAACATCTATATTCAACATCATCTATATTCAACATCTATATTCATCATCATCTATATTCAACATCATCTATATTCAACATCTATATTCAACATCATCTATATTCAACATCATCTATATTCAACATCTATATTCAACATCATCTATATTCAACATCTATATTCAACATCTATATTCAACATCTATATTCAACATCATCTATATTCAACATCTATATTCAACATCTATATTCAACATCTATATTCAACATCTATATTCAACATCATCTATATTCAACATCATCTATATTCATCATCTATATTCAACATCTATATTCAACATCATCTATATTCATCATCTATATTCAACATCTATATTCAACATCTATATTCAACATCATCTATATTCAACATCATCTATATTCAACATCTATATTCAACATCATCTATATTCAACATCTATATTCAACATCTATATTCAACATCTATATTCATCATCATCTATATTCAACATCATCTATATTCAACATCTATATTCAACATCTATATTCAACATCTATATTCAACATCTATATTCAACAACATCTATATTCAACAACATCTATATTCAACATCTATATTCAACATCTATATTCAACATCTATATTCAACATCATCTATATTCAACATCATCTATATTCAACATCTATATTCAACATCTATATTCAACATCTATATTCAACATCTATATTCAACATCATCTATATTCAACATCTATATTCAACATCTATATTCAACATCATCTATATTCAACATCATCTATATTCAACATCATCTATATTCATCATCTATATTCAACATCTATATTCAACATCATCTATATTCATCATCTATATTCAACATCTATATTCAACATCTATATTCAACATCATCTATATTCAACATCTATATTCAACATCATCTATATTCAACATCATCTATATTCAACATCATCTATATTCAACATCATCTATATTCAACATCTATATTCAACATCTATATTCAACATCTATATTCAACATCTATGTTCAACATCTATATTCAACATCATCTATATTCAACATCATCTATATTCAACATCTATATTCAACATCTATATTCAACATCTATATTCAACATCTATATTCAACATCTATATTCAACATCTATATTCAACATCTATATTCAACATCTATATTCAACATCATCTATATTCAACATCTATATTCAACATCTATATTCAACATCTATATTCAACATCTATATTCAACATCATCTATATTCAACATCATCTATATTCAACATCTATATTCAACATCTATATTCAACATCATCTATATTCAACATCATCTATATTCAACATCTATATTCAACATCATCTATATTCAACATCATCTATATTCAACATCTATATTCAACATCTATATTCAACAACATCTATATTCAACATCTATATTCAACAACATCTATATTCAACATCATCTATATTCAACATCTATATTCAACATCATCTATATTCAACATCTATATTCAACATCTATATTCAACATCTATATTCAACATCTATATTCAACATCTATATTCAACATCTATATTCAACATCTATATTCAACATCATCTATATTCAACATCATCTATATTCATCATCTATATTCAACAACATCTATATTCAACATCATCTATATTCAACATCATCTATATTCAACATCATCTATATTCAACATCATCTATATTCATCATCTATATTCAACATCATCTATATTCAACATCTATATTCAACATCATCTATATTCAACATCTATATTCAACATCATCTATATTCAACAACATCTATATTCAACATCTATATTCAACAACATCTATATTCAACATCATCTATATTCAACATCTATATTCAACAACATCTATATTCAACATCATCTATATTCAACAACATCTATATTCAACATCATCTATATTCAACATCATCTATATTCAACAACATCTATATTCAACATCTATATTCAACAACATCTATATTCAACATCATCTATATTCAACATCATCTATATTCAACATCATCTATATTCAACAACATCTATATTCAACATCTATATTCAACAACATCTATATTCAACAACATCTATATTCAACAACATCTATATTCAACATCATCTATATTCAACATCATCTATATTCAACAACATCTATATTCAACATCTATATTCAACAACATCTATATTCAACATCATCTATATTCAACATCTATATTCAACAACATCTATATTCAACATCATCTATATTCAACAACATCTATATTCAACATCATCTATATTCAACATCATCTATATTCAACAACATCTATATTCAACATCTATATTCAACAACATCTATATTCAACATCATCTATATTCAACATCTATATTCAACAACATCTATATTCAACATCATCTATATTCAACAACATCTATATTCAACATCATCTATATTCAACATCATCTATATTCAACATCATCTATATTCAACAACATCTATATTCAACATCTATATTCAACAACATCTATATTCAACATCATCTATATTCAACATCATCTATATTCAACATCATCTATATTCATCATCTATATTCAACATCATCTATATTCAACATCATCTATATTCATCATCTATATTCAACATCATCTATATTCATCATCTATATTCAACATCATCTATATTCAACATCTATATTCAACATCATCTATATTCAACATCTATATTCAACATCATCTATATTCAACAACATCTATATTCAACATCTATATTCAACAACATCTATATTCAACATCATCTATATTCAACATCTATATTCAACATCATCTATATTCAACATCTATATTCAACATCTATATTCAACATCTATATTCAACATCTATATTCAACATCTATATTCAACATCATCTATATTCAACATCTATATTCAACATCTATATTCAACATCTATATTCAACATCTATATTCAACATCTATATTCAACATCTATATTCAACATCTATATTCATCATCATCTATATTCAACATCATCTATATTCAACATCATCTATATTCAACATCATCTATATTCAACATCATCTATATTCAACATCTATATTCAACATCTATATTCAACATCATCTATATTCAACATCATCTATATTCAACATCATCTATATTCAACATCATCTATATTCAACATCATCTATATTCAACATCTATATTCAACATCTATATTCAACATCATCTATATTCATCATCTATATTCAACAACATCTATATTCATCATCTATATTCAACAACATCTATATTCATCATCTATATTCAACAACATCTATATTCATCATCTATATTCAACAACATCTATATTCAACATCATCTATATTCATCATCTATATTCAACAACATCTATATTCAACATCATCTATATTCAACATCATCTATATTCAACATCTATATTCAACATCTATATTCAACATCATCTATATTCAACATCTATATTCAACATCTATATTCAACAACATCTATATTCAACATCATCTATATTCAACATCATCTATATTCAACATCTATATTCAACATCATCTATATTCAACATCATCTATATTCAACATCTATATTCAACATCATCTATATTCAACATCTATATTCAACATCTATATTCAACATCATCTATATTCAACATCATCTATATTCAACATCTATATTCAACATCTATATTCAACATCATCTATATTCAACATCATCTATATTCAACATCTATATTCAACATCTATATTCAACATCATCTATATTCAACATCATCTATATTCAACATCATCTATATTCAACATCATCTATATTCAACATCTATATTCATCATCTATATTCAACAACATCTATATTCAACATCTATATTCAACATCTATATTCTACATCATCTATATTCAACATCTATATTCTAGATCTATATTCAACATCTATATTCAACATCTATATTCTACATCTATATTCAACATCTATATTCAACATCTATATTCAACATCTATATTCAACATCTATATTCTACATCTATATTCAACATCTATATTCTACATCTATATTCAACATCTATATTCAACATCTATATTCAACATCTATATTCAACATCTATATTCAACATCTATATTCAACATCTATATTCAACATCTATATTCAACATCATCTATATTCAACATCATCTATATTCAACATCTATATTCAACATCTATATTCAACATCTATATTCTACATCTATATTCAACATCTATATTCAACATCTATATTCAACATCTATATTCTACATCTATATTCAACATCTATATTCAACATCTATATTCAACATCTATATTCAACATCTATATTCAACATCTATATTCTACATCTATATTCAACATCTATATTCAACATCTATATTCTACATCTATATTCAACATCTATATTCTACATCTATATTCAACATCTATATTCAACATCATCTATATTCAACATCATCTATATTCAACATCTATATTCAACATCTATATTCAACATCATCTATATTCAACATCATCTATATTCAACATCTATATTCAACATCTATATTCTACATCATCTATATTCAACATCTATATTCTACATCTATATTCAACATCTATATTCAACATCTATATTCAACATCATCTATATTCAACATCTATATTCAACATCTATATTCAACATCATCTATATTCAACATCTATATTCAACATCTATATTCAACATCTATATTCAACATCATCTATATTCAACATCATCTATATTCAACATCTATATTCAACATCTATATTCTACATCATCTATATTCAACATCTATATTCAACATCTATATTCTACATCATCTATATTCAACATCTATATTCAACATCTATATTCTACATCATCTATATTCAACATCATCTATATTCAACATCATCTATATTCAACATCATCTATATTCAACATCTATATTCAACATCTATATTCAACATCTATATTCAACATCTATATTCTACATCATCTATATTCTACATCATCTATATTCAACATCATCTATATTCTACATCATCTATATTCTACATCATCTATATTCAACATCTATATTCAACATCTATATTCAACATCTATATTCTACATCATCTATATTCATCATCATCTATATTCAACATCTATATTCAACATCTATATTCAACATCTATATTCAACATCTATATTCAACATCTATATTCAACATCTATATTCAACATCATCTATATTCAACATCATCTATATTCAACATCATCTATATTCAACATCATCTATATTCAACATCTATATTCAACATCTATATTCAACATCATCTATATTCAACATCTATATTCATCATCATCTATATTCATCATCTATATTCAACATCTATATTCTACATCATCTATATTCAACATCATCTATATTCATCATCTATATTCAACATCTATATTCAACATCATCTATATTCTACATCATCTATATTCAACATCATCTATATTCAACATCTATATTCAACATCTATATTCAACATCATCTATATTCAACATCTATATTCAACATCTATATTCAACATCTATATTCTACATCTATATTCTACATCATCTATATTCAACATCTATATTCAACATCTATATTCTACATCATCTATATTCTACATCATCTATATTCAACATCTATATTCAACATCTATATTCAACATCTATATTCAACATCTATATTCATCATCATCTATATTCAACATCATCTATATTCAACATCATCTATATTCAACATCATCTATATTCAACATCTATATTCAACATCTATATTCAACATCATCTATATTCAACATCTATATTCAACATCTATATTCAACATCATCTATATTCAACATCATCTATATTCAACATCTATATTCAACATCTATATTCTACATCATCTATATTCTACATCATCTATATTCATCATCTATATTCAACATCATCTATATTCAACATCATCTATATTCAACATCTATATTCAACATCATCTATATTCAACATCTATATTCAACATCTATATTCAACATCATCTATATTCAACATCTATATTCAACATCTATATTCAACATCATCTATATTCATCATCTATATTCAACATCTATATTCTACATCTATATTCTACATCATCTATATTCAACATCTATATTCATCATCTATATTCAACATCTATATTCAACATCATCTATATTCAACATCATCTATATTCATCATCATCTATATTCAACATCTATATTCATCATCATCTATATTCAACATCTATATTCAACATCTATATTCAACATCTATATTCAACATCTATATTCATCATCTATATTCAACATCTATATTCAACATCTATATTCAACATCTATATTCAACATCTATATTCATCATCTATATTCAACATCTATATTCAACATCTATATTCAACATCTATATTCAACATCTATATTCATCATCTATATTCAACATCTATATTCAACATCTATATTCAACATCTATATTCAACATCTATATTCATCATCTATATTCAACATCTATATTCAACATCTATATTCTACATCATCTATATTCAACATCTATATTCAACATCTATATTCAACATCTATATTCAACATCTATATTCATCATCTATATTCAACATCATCTATATTCAACATCATCTATATTCAACATCATCTATATTCAACATCTATATTCATCATCTATATTCAACATCTATATTCAACATCTATATTCAACATCTATATTCAACATCTATATTCAACATCTATATTCAACATCTATATTCAACAACATCTATATTCAACATCTATATTCAACATCTATATTCAACATCTATATTCAACATCTATATTCTACATCATCTATATTCAACATCATCTATATTCAACATCATCTATATTCAACATCATCTATATTCAACATCATCTATATTCAACATCATCTATATTCAACATCATCTATATTCAACATCTATATTCAACATCTATATTCAACATCTATATTCAACATCATCTATATTCAACATCTATATTCAACATCTATATTCAACATCTATATTCAACATCATCTATATTCAACATCATCTATATTCAACATCTATATTCAACATCTATATTCAACATCTATATTCAACATCATCTATATTCAACATCTATATTCAACATCTATATTCAACATCTATATTCAACATCATCTATATTCAACATCTATATTCAACATCTATATTCAACATCTATATTCAACATCATCTATATTCAACATCATCTATATTCAACATCTATATTCAACATCTATATTCAACATCTATATTCAACATCTATATTCAACATCTATATTCATCATCTATATTCAACATCTATATTCAACATCTATATTCAACATCATCTATATTCAACATCATCTATATTCAACATCTATATTCAACATCATCTATATTCAACATCTATATTCAACATCTATATTCAACATCTATATTCAACATCTATATTCAACATCTATATTCAACATCATCTATATTCAACATCTATATTCAACATCTATATTCAACATCTATATTCAACATCTATATTCAACATCTATATTCAACATCATCTATATTCTACATCATCTATATTCAACATCATCTATATTCAACATCTATATTCAACATCTATATTCAACATCTATATTCAACATCATCTATATTCAACATCTATATTCAACATCTATATTCAACATCTATATTCAACATCTATATTCAACATCTATATTCAACATCTATATTCAACATCATCTATATTCAACATCATCTATATTCAACATCTATATTCAACATCATCTATATTCAACATCTATATTCAACATCATCTATATTCAACATCATCTATATTCAACATCTATATTCAACATCTATATTCAACATCTATATTCAACATCTATATTCAACATCATCTATATTCAACATCTATATTCAACATCATCTATATTCAACATCTATATTCAACATCATCTATATTCAACATCATCTATATTCAACATCTATATTCAACATCTATATTCAACATCTATATTCAACATCTATATTCAACATCATCTATATTCAACATCTATATTCAACATCTATATTCAACATCATCTATATTCAACATCTATATTCTACATCTATATTCATCATCTATATTCAACATCTATATTCAACATCTATATTCAACATCTATATTCAACATCATCTATATTCAACATCTATATTCAACAACATCTATATTCAACATCTATATTCAACATCTATATTCTACATCTATATTCAACATCTATATTCAACATCATCTATATTCAACATCTATATTCAACATCATCTATATTCAACATCTATATTCAACATCATCTATATTCATCATCTATATTCAACATCTATATTCAACATCTATATTCAACATCTATATTCAACATCATCTATATTCAACATCTATATTCATCATCTATATTCAACATCTATATTCAACATCATCTATATTCAACATCATCTATATTCAACATCTATATTCAACATCTATATTCAACATCTATATTCAACATCTATATTCAACATCTATATTCAACATCATCTATATTCAACATCTATATTCAACATCATCTATATTCAACATCATCTATATTCAACATCTATATTCAACATCTATATTCAACATCTATATTCAACATCATCTATATTCAACATCTATATTCAACATCATCTATATTCAACATCATCTATATTCAACATCTATATTCAACATCTATATTCAACATCTATATTCAACATCATCTATATTCAACATCATCTATATTCAACATCATCTATATTCAACATCTATATTCAACATCATCTATATTCAACATCTATATTCAACATCATCTATATTCAACATCTATATTCAACATCATCTATATTCAACATCTATATTCAACATCTATATTCAACATCTATATTCAACAACATCTATATTCAACAACATCTATATTCAACATCTATATTCTACATCATCTATATTCAACATCTATATTCAACATCTATATTCAACATCATCTATATTCAACATCTATATTCAACATCATCTATATTCATCATCATCTATATTCAACATCTATATTCAACATCATCTATATTCAACATCTATATTCAACATCTATATTCAACATCATCTATATTCAACATCATCTATATTCAACATCTATATTCAACATCTATATTCAACATCATCTATATTCAACATCATCTATATTCAACATCTATATTCAACATCTATATTCAACATCTATATTCAACATCTATATTCAACATCATCTATATTCAACATCTATATTCAACATCATCTATATTCAACATCTATATTCAACATCTATATTCAACATCATCTATATTCAACATCTATATTCAACATCTATATTCAACATCTATATTCAACATCTATATTCAACATCTATATTCTACATCTATATTCAACATCTATATTCAACATCTATATTCAACATCTATATTCTACATCTATATTCTACATCTATATTCAACATCATCTATATTCAACATCTATATTCAACATCTATATTCTACATCTATATTCTACATCTATATTCAACATCTATATTCTACATCTATATTCAACATCTATATTCTACATCTATATTCTACATCTATATTCAACATCTATATTCTACATCTATATTCAACATCTATATTCAACATCTATATTCAACATCTATATTCAACATCTATATTCAACATCATCTATATTCAACATCTATATTCAACATCTATATTCTACATCTATATTCTACATCTATATTCAACATCTATATTCAACATCTATATTCAACATCTATATTCAACATCTATATTCAACATCATCTATATTCAACATCATCTATATTCAACATCTATATTCAACATCTATATTCAACATCTATATTCAACATCTATATTCAACATCTATATTCAACATCTATATTCAACATCATCTATATTCAACATCTATATTCAACATCTATATTCAACATCATCTATATTCAACATCATCTATATTCAACATCTATATTCAACATCATCTATATTCAACATCTATATTCAACATCATCTATATTCAACATCTATATTCAACATCATCTATATTCAACATCTATATTCAACATCTATATTCAACATCATCTATATTCAACATCTATATTCAACATCATCTATATTCAACATCATCTATATTCAACATCTATATTCAACATCTATATTCAACATCTATATTCAACATCATCTATATTCAACATCTATATTCAACATCATCTATATTCAACATCTATATTCAACATCTATATTCAACATCATCTATATTCAACATCATCTATATTCAACATCATCTATATTCAACATCTATATTCAACATCTATATTCAACATCTATATTCAACATCTATATTCAACATCTATATTCAACATCTATATTCAACATCATCTATATTCAACATCTATATTCAACATCTATATTCAACATCTATATTCAACATCTATATTCAACATCTATATTCAACATCTATATTCAACATCTATATTCAACATCATCTATATTCAACAACATCTATATTCAACATCTATATTCAACATCTATATTCAACATCTATATTCAACATCTATATTCAACATCATCTATATTCAACATCATCTATATTCAACATCTATATTCAACATCTATATTCAACATCTATATTCAACATCTATATTCAACATCTATATTCAACATCATCTATATTCAACATCTATATTCAACATCTATATTCAACATCTATATTCAACATCATCTATATTCATCATCTATATTCTACATCTATTTTCAACATCTATATTCAACATCATCTATATTCAACATCTATATTCAACATCTATATTCAACATCATCTATATTCATCATCTATATTCAACATCTATATTCTACATCTATATTCAACATCTATATTCAACATCATCTATATTCATCATCTATATTCAACATCTATATTCAACATCTATATTCAACATCATCTATATTCAACATCTATATTCAACATCATCTATATTCAACATCTATATTCAACATCTATATTCAACATCTATATTCAACATCTATATTCTACATCTATATTCAACATCTATATTCAACATCATCTATATTCAACATCTATATTCAACATCTATATTCAACATCTATATTCAACATCTATATTTAACATCTATATTCAACATCTATATTCAACATCATCTATATTCATCATCTATATTCATCATCTATATTCAACATCTATATTCAACATCTATATTCAACATCATCTATATTCAACATCATCTATATTCAACATCATCTATATTCAACATCATCTATATTCAACATCATCTATATTCATCATCTATATTCAACATCATCTATATTCAACATCATCTATATTCATCATCTATATTCAACATCATCTATATTCATCATCTATATTCAACATCTATATTCAACATCTATATTCAACATCTATATTCAACATCATCTATATTCAACATCATCTATATTCAACATCATCTATATTCAACATCATCTATATTCAACATCATCTATATTCATCATCTATATTCAACATCATCTATATTCATCATCTATATTCAACATCTATATTCAACATCTATATTCAACATCATCTATATTCAACATCATCTATATTCAACATCATCTATATTCATCATCTATATTCAACATCTATATTCAACATCTATATTCAACATCTATATTCAACATCATCTATATTCAACATCATCTATATTCAACATCATCTATATTCAACATCATCTATATTCAACATCATCTATATTCAACATCATCTATATTCAACATCATCTATATTCATCATCTATATTCATCATCTATATTCATCATCTATATTCAACATCTATATTCAACATCATCTATATTCAACATCTATATTCAACATCTATATTCAACATCATCTATATTCAACATCATCTATATTCAACATCTATATTCAACATCATCTATATTCATCATCTATATTCAACATCTATATTCTACATCTATATTCAACATCTATATTCAACATCTATATTCAACATCTATATTCAACATCATCTATATTCATCATCTATATTCAACATCTATATTCAACATCTATATTCAACATCTATATTTAACATCTATATTCAACATCTATATTCAACATCATCTATATTCATCATCTATATTCAACATCTATATTCAACATCTATATTCAACATCTATATTCAACATCATCTATATTCAACAACATCTATATTCAACATCTATATTCAACATCTATATTCAACATCTATATTCAACATCATCTATATTCAACATCTATATTCAACATCTATATTCAACATCTATATTCTACATCTATATTCAACATCTATATTCAACATCTATATTCAACATCTATATTCTACATCTATATTCTACATCTATATTCAACATCATCTATATTCAACATCTATATTCAACATCTATATTCTACATCTATATTCTACATCTATATTCAACATCTATATTCTACATCTATATTCAACATCTATATTCTACATCTATATTCTACATCTATATTCTACATCTATATTCAACATCTATATTCAACATCTATATTCAACATCTATATTCTTCATCTATATTCAACATCTATATTCTACATCTATATTCTACATCTATATTCAACATCTATATTCAACATCTATATTCAACATCTATATTCTACATCTATATTCTACATCTATATTCTACATCTATATTCAACATCTATATTCAACATCTATATTCAACATCTATATTCTACATCTATATTCTACATCTATATTCTACATCTATATTCAACATCTATATTCAACATCTATATTCTACATCATCTATATTCAACATCTATATTCAACATCTATATTCTACATCATCTATATTCAACATCTATATTCTACATCATCTATATTCAACATCTATATTCAACATCTATATTCTACATCTATATTCTACATCTATATTCTACATCTATATTCAACATCTATATTCAACATCTATATTCAACATCTATATTCTACATCTATATTCTACATCTATATTCTACATCTATATTCAACATCTATATTCAACATCTATATTCAACATCTATATTCTACATCATCTATATTCAACATCTATATTCAACATCTATATTCAACATCTATATTCTACATCATCTATATTCAACATCTATATTCAACATCTATATTCTACATCTATATTCAACATCTATATTCAACATCTATATTCAACATCTATATTCAACATCTATATTCTACATCATCTATATTCAACATCTATATTCAACATCTATATTCAACATCTATATTCAACATCATCTATATTCAACATCTATATTCTTCATCTATATTCTACATCTATATTCTACATCTATATTCAACATCATCTATATTCTACATCATCTATATTCAACATCTATATTCAACATCATCTATATTCATCATCTATATTCTACATCATCTATATTCAACATCATCTATATTCATCATCTATATTCAACATCATCTATATTCATCATCTATATTCAACATCTATATTCAACATCTATATTCAACATCATCTATATTCAACATCTATATTCAACATCTATATTCAACATCATCTATATTCATCATCTATATTCAACATCTATATTCTACATCTATATTCAACATCTATATTCAACATCATCTATATTCATCATCTATATTCAACATCTATATTCAACATCTATATTCAACATCTATATTCAACATCTATATTCAACATCATCTATATTCAACATCTATATTCTACATCTATATTCAACATCTATATTCAACATCATCTATATTCATCATCTATATTCAACATCTATATTCATCATCTATATTCAACATCATCTATATTCATCATCTATATTCAACATCTATATTCAACATCTATATTCAACATCATCTATATTCAACATCTATATTCAACATCTATATTCAACATCTATATTCAACATCTATATTCTACATCTATATTCAACATCTATATTCAACATCATCTATATTCAACATCTATATTCAACATCTATATTCAACATCTATATTCAACATCTATATTTAACATCTATATTCATCATCTATATTCAACATCATCTATATTCATCATCTATATTCAACATCTATATTCAACATCTATATTCAACATCATCTATATTCAACATCATCTATATTCAACATCTATATTCAACATCTATATTCAACATCTATATTCAACATCATCTATATTCAACATCTATATTCAACATCTATATTCAACATCTATATTCAACATCTATATTCTACATCTATATTCAACATCTATATTCAACATCATCTATATTCAACATCTATATTCAACATCTATATTCAACATCTATATTCAACATCTATATTTAACATCTATATTCAACATCTATATTCAACATCTATATTCAACATCTATATTCAACATCTATATTCTACATCTATATTCAACATCTATATTCAACATCTATATTCTACATCTATATTCAACATCTATATTCAACATCATCTATATTCAACATCTATATTCAACATCTATATTCAACATCTATATTTAACATCTATATTCAACATCTATATTCAACATCTATATTCAACATCTATATTCAACATCTATATTCAACATCTATATTTAACATCTATATTCAACATCTATATTCAACATCTATATTCAACATCATCTATATTCAACATCTATATTCAACATCTATATTCAACATCATCTATATTCAACATCTATATTCAACATCTATATTCAACATCTATATTCAACATCTATATTCATCATCATCTATATTCAACATCTATATTCAACATCTATATTCAACATCATCTATATTCAACATCTATATTCAACATCTATATTCAACATCTATATTCAACATCATCTATATTCAACATCTATATTCTTCATCTATATTCTACATCTATATTCTACATCTATATTCAACATCATCTATATTCTACATCATCTATATTCAACATCTATATTCAACATCATCTATATTCATCATCTATATTCTACATCATCTATATTCATCATCTATATTCAACATCTATATTCAACATCTATATTCAACATCATCTATATTCAACATCTATATTCAACATCTATATTCAACATCATCTATATTCATCATCTATATTCAACATCTATATTCTACATCTATATTCAACATCTATATTCAACATCATCTATATTCATCATCTATATTCAACATCTATATTCAACATCTATATTCAACATCATCTATATTCAACATCTATATTCTACATCTATATTCAACATCATCTATATTCATCATCTATATTCAACATCTATATTCAACATCTATATTCAACATCATCTATATTCAACATCTATATTCAACATCTATATTCAACATCATCTATATTCATCATCTATATTCAACATCTATATTCAACATCATCTATATTCATCATCTATATTCTACATCTATATTCAACATCATCTATATTCAACATCTATATTCAACATCTATATTCAACATCATCTATATTCAACATCTATATTCTACATCTATATTCAACATCATCTATATTCATCATCTATATTCAACATCTATATTCAACATCTATATTCAACATCATCTATATTCAACATCTATATTCAACATCTATATTCAACATCTATATTCAACATCTATATTTAACATCTATATTCATCATCTATATTCAACATCATCTATATTCAACATCTATATTCAACATCATCTATATTCAACATCATCTATATTCAACATCTATATTCAACATCTATATTCAACATCTATATTCAACATCTATATTCAACATCTATATTCAACATCATCTATATTCAACATCTATATTCAACATCTATATTCAACATCTATATTCAACATCTATATTCTACATCTATATTCAACATCTATATTCAACATCATCTATATTCAACATCTATATTCAACATCTATATTCAACATCTATATTCAACATCTATATTTAACATCTATATTCAACATCTATATTCAACATCATCTATATTCAACATCTATATTCAACATCTATATTCAACATCATCTATATTCAACATCTATATTCAACATCTATATTCAACATCTATATTCAACATCTATATTCATCATCATCTATATTCAACATCTATATTCAACATCTATATTCAACATCATCTATATTCAACATCTATATTCAACATCTATATTCAACATCTATATTCAACATCTATATTCATCATCATCTATATTCAACATCTATATTCAACATCTATATTCAACATCATCTATATTCAACATCATCTATATTCAACATCTATATTCAACATCTATATTCAACATCTATATTCAACATCTATATTCATCATCATCTATATTCAACATCTATATTCAACATCTATATTCAACATCATCTATATTCAACATCTATATTCAACATCTATATTCAACATCATCTATATTCAACATCTATATTCAACATCTATATTCAACATCTATATTCAACATCTATATTCAACATCTATATTCATCATCATCTATATTCAACATCATCTATATTCAACATCATCTATATTCAACATCATCTATATTCAACATCATCTATATTCATCATCTATATTCAACATCTATATTCAACATCTATATTCAACATCATCTATATTCAACATCTATATTCAACATCATCTATATTCATCATCTATATTCAACATCTATATTCAACATCTATATTCAACATCTATATTCAACATCTATATTCAACATCATCTATATTCAACATCTATATTCATCATCTATATTCATCATCTATATTCATCATCTATATTCAACATCTATATTCAACATCATCTATATTCAACATCATCTATATTCAACATCATCTATATTCATCATCTATATTCAACATCTATATTCAACATCTATATTCAACATCTATATTCAACATCTATATTCAACATCATCTATATTCAACATCTATATTCATCATCTATATTCATCATCTATATTCATCATCTATATTCAACATCTATATTCAACATCATCTATATTCAACATCATCTATATTCAACATCTATATTCAACATCTATATTCAACATCTATATTCAACATCATCTATATTCAACATCTATATTCATCATCTATATTCATCATCTATATTCATCATCTATATTCAACATCTATATTCAACATCTATATTCAACATCATCTATATTCAACATCTATATTCATCATCTATATTCATCATCTATATTCATCATCTATATTCAACATCTATATTCAACATCATCTATATTCAACATCATCTATATTCAACATCATCTATATTCAACATCTATATTCAACATCTATATTCAACATCATCTATATTCAACATCTATATTCAACATCTATATTCAACATCTATATTCAACATCATCTATATTCAACATCTATATTCAACATCTATATTCAACATCTATATTCAACATCTATATTCAACATCATCTATATTCAACATCTATATTCAACATCTATATTCAACATCTATATTCTACATCATCTATATTCAACATCATCTATATTCAACATCTATATTCAACATCTATATTCAACATCTATATTCAACATCTATATTCAACATCTATATTCAACATCTATATTCAACATCTATATTTAACATCTATATTCAACATCTATATTCAACATCATCTATATTCATCATCTATATTCAACATCTATATTCAACATCTATATTCAACATCTATATTCAACATCATCTATATTCAACAACATCTATATTCAACATCTATATTCAACATCTATATTCAACATCATCTATATTCAACATCTATATTCAACATCTATATTCAACATCTATATTCAACATCTATATTCTACATCTATATTCAACATCATCTATATTCAACATCTATATTCAACATCTATATTCTACATCTATATTCTACATCTATATTCAACATCTATATTCTACATCTATATTCTACATCTATATTCTACATCTATATTCAACATCTATATTCAACATCTATATTCAACATCTATATTCTACATCTATATTCAACATCTATATTCTACATCTATATTCTACATCTATATTCAACATCTATATTCAACATCTATATTCAACATCTATATTCTACATCTATATTCAACATCTATATTCTACATCTATATTCTACATCTATATTCTACATCTATATTCAACATCTATATTCAACATCTATATTCTACATCATCTATATTCAACATCTATATTCAACATCTATATTCTACATCATCTATATTCAACATCTATATTCTACATCATCTATATTCAACATCTATATTCAACATCTATATTCTACATCTATATTCTACATCTATATTCTACATCTATATTCAACATCTATATTCAACATCTATATTCAACATCTATATTCTACATCTATATTCAACATCATCTATATTCAACATCTATATTCAACATCTATATTCAACATCTATATTCAACATCTATATTCTACATCTATATTCAACATCTATATTCAACATCATCTATATTCAACATCTATATTCAACATCTATATTCAACATCTATATTCAACATCTATATTTAACATCTATATTCAACATCTATATTCAACATCATCTATATTCATCATCTATATTCAACATCTATATTCAACATCTATATTCAACATCATCTATATTCAACATCATCTATATTCAACATCTATATTCAACATCTATATTCAACATCTATATTCAACATCATCTATATTCAACATCTATATTCAACATCTATATTCAACATCTATATTCAACATCTATATTCTACATCTATATTCAACATCTATATTCAACATCATCTATATTCAACATCTATATTCAACATCTATATTCAACATCTATATTCAACATCTATATTTAACATCTATATTCAACATCTATATTCAACATCATCTATATTCAACATCTATATTCAACATCTATATTCAACATCATCTATATTCAACATCATCTATATTCAACATCATCTATATTCAACATCATCTATATTCATCATCTATATTCAACATCTATATTCAACATCTATATTCAACATCATCTATATTCAACATCTATATTCAACATCTATATTCAACATCTATATTCAACATCATCTATATTCAACATCATCTATATTCAACATCATCTATATTCAACATCATCTATATTCAACATCTATATTCAACATCTATATTCAACATCTATATTCAACATCATCTATATTCAACATCTATATTCAACATCTATATTCAACATCTATATTCAACAACATCTATATTCAACATCATCTATATTCATCATCTATATTCAACATCTATATTCAACATCTATATTCAACATCTATATTCAACATCATCTATATTCAACATCTATATTCAACATCTATATTCAACATCTATATTCAACATCTATATTCAACATCATCTATATTCAACATCTATATTCAACATCTATATTCAACATCTATATTCTACATCATCTATATTCAACATCATCTATATTCAACATCTATATTCAACATCTATATTCAACATCTATATTCAACATCTATATTCAACATCTATATTCAACATCTATATTCAACATCTATATTTAACATCTATATTCAACATCTATATTCAACATCATCTATATTCATCATCTATATTCAACATCTATATTCAACATCTATATTCAACATCTATATTCAACATCATCTATATTCAACAACATCTATATTCAACATCTATATTCAACATCTATATTCAACATCATCTATATTCAACATCTATATTCAACATCTATATTCAACATCTATATTCAACATCTATATTCAACATCTATATTCTACATCTATATTCAACATCATCTATATTCAACATCTATATTCAACATCTATATTCTACATCTATATTCTACATCTATATTCAACATCTATATTCTACATCTATATTCTACATCTATATTCTACATCTATATTCAACATCTATATTCAACATCTATATTCAACATCTATATTCTACATCTATATTCAACATCTATATTCTACATCTATATTCTACATCTATATTCAACATCTATATTCAACATCTATATTCAACATCTATATTCTACATCTATATTCAACATCTATATTCTACATCTATATTCTACATCTATATTCTACATCTATATTCAACATCTATATTCAACATCTATATTCTACATCATCTATATTCAACATCTATATTCAACATCTATATTCTACATCATCTATATTCAACATCTATATTCTACATCATCTATATTCAACATCTATATTCAACATCTATATTCTACATCTATATTCTACATCTATATTCTACATCTATATTCAACATCTATATTCAACATCTATATTCAACATCTATATTCTACATCTATATTCTACATCTATATTCAACATCTATATTCAACATCTATATTCTACATCATCTATATTCAACATCTATATTCAACATCTATATTCAACATCTATATTCTACATCATCTATATTCAACATCTATATTCAACATCTATATTCTACATCTATATTCAACATCTATATTCAACATCTATATTCTACATCTATATTCAACATCTATATTCAACATCTATATTCAACATCTATATTCAACATCTATATTCTACATCATCTATATTCAACATCTATATTCAACATCTATATTCTACATCTATATTCAACATCTATATTCAACATCTATATTCAACATCTATATTCAACATCTATATTCTACATCTATATTCAACATCTATATTCAACATCTATATTCAACATCTATATTCAACATCTATATTCAACATCATCTATATTCAACATCTATATTCTACATCTATATTCTACATCTATATTCTACATCTATATTCAACATCTATATTCAACATCTATATTCAACATCTATATTCAACATCTATATTCTACATCTATATTCTACATCTATATTCTACATCTATATTCAACATCTATATTCAACATCTATATTCAACATCTATATTCAACATCATCTATATTCAACATCTATATTCAACATCTATATTCAACATCTATATTCAACATCTATATTCAACATCATCTATATTCAACATCTATATTCAACATCTATATTCAACATCTATATTCTACATCATCTATATTCAACATCATCTATATTCAACATCTATATTCAACATCTATATTCAACATCTATATTCAACATCTATATTCAACATCTATATTCAACATCTATATTCAACATCTATATTTAACATCTATATTCAACATCTATATTCAACATCATCTATATTCATCATCTATATTCAACATCTATATTCAACATCTATATTCAACATCTATATTCAACATCATCTATATTCAACAACATCTATATTCAACATCTATATTCAACATCTATATTCAACATCATCTATATTCAACATCTATATTCAACATCTATATTCAACATCTATATTCAACATCTATATTCAACATCTATATTCTACATCTATATTCAACATCATCTATATTCAACATCTATATTCAACATCTATATTCTACATCTATATTCTACATCTATATTCAACATCTATATTCTACATCTATATTCTACATCTATATTCAACATCTATATTCAACATCTATATTCAACATCTATATTCTACATCTATATTCAACATCTATATTCTACATCTATATTCTACATCTATATTCAACATCTATATTCAACATCTATATTCAACATCTATATTCTACATCTATATTCAACATCTATATTCTACATCTATATTCTACATCTATATTCTACATCTATATTCAACATCTATATTCAACATCTATATTCTACATCATCTATATTCAACATCTATATTCAACATCTATATTCTACATCATCTATATTCAACATCTATATTCTACATCATCTATATTCAACATCTATATTCAACATCTATATTCTACATCTATATTCTACATCTATATTCTACATCTATATTCAACATCTATATTCAACATCTATATTCAACATCTATATTCTACATCTATATTCTACATCTATATTCTACATCTATATTCAACATCTATATTCAACATCTATATTCTACATCATCTATATTCAACATCTATATTCAACATCTATATTCAACATCTATATTCTACATCATCTATATTCAACATCTATATTCAACATCTATATTCTACATCTATATTCAACATCTATATTCAACATCTATATTCTACATCTATATTCAACATCTATATTCAACATCTATATTCAACATCTATATTCAACATCTATATTCTACATCATCTATATTCAACATCTATATTCAACATCTATATTCTACATCTATATTCAACATCTATATTCAACATCTATATTCAACATCATCTATATTCAACATCATCTATATTCAACATCTATATTCAACATCTATATTCAACATCTATATTCAACATCTATATTCAACATCATCTATATTCAACATCATCTATATTCAACATCTATATTCTACATCTATATTCTACATCTATATTCAACATCTATATTCAACATCTATATTCAACATCATCTATATTCAACAACATCTATATTCAACATCTATATTCAACATCTATATTCTACATCTATATTCTACATCTATATTCTACATCTATATTCAACATCTATATTCAACATCTATATTCAACATCATCTATATTCAACATCTATATTCAACATCTATATTCAACATCTATATTCAACATCTATATTCTACATCTATATTCAACATCTATATTCAACATCATCTATATTCAACATCTATATTCAACATCTATATTCAACATCTATATTCAACATCTATATTCAACATCTATATTCAACATCTATATTCAACATCTATATTCAACATCATCTATATTCAACATCTATATTCAACATCTATATTCAACATCTATATTCAACATCTATATTCAACATCATCTATATTCAACATCTATATTCATCATCTATATTCAAAATCATATATATTTATTATATATATTTAACATCATATATATTTATTATCATATATATTTAACATCATATGTATTTATTATCATATATATTTAACATCATATGTATTTATTATCATATTTAACATCATATATATTTATTATCATATATATTTAACATCATATGTATTTATTATCATATTTAACATCATATATATTTATTATCATATTTAACATCATATATATTTATTATCATATATATTTAACATCATATGTATTTATTATCATATTTAACATCATATATATTTATTATCATATTTAACATCATATATATTTATTATCATATATATTTAACATCATATATATTTATTATCATATATATTTAACATCATATATATTTATTATCATATTTAACATCATATATATTTATTATCATATTTAACATCATATATATTTATTATCATATATATTTAACATCATATATATTTATTATCATATATATTTAACATCATATATATTTAACATCATATGTATTTAACATGATATATATTTATTATCATATATATTTATTATATATATTTAACATCATATATATTTATTATCATATATATTTAACATCATATATATTTATTATCGTATTTAACATCATATATATTTATTATCATATTTAACATCATATATATTTAACATCATATATATTTATTATCATATATATTTAACATCATATGTATTTATGATCATATACAGTGAAAAAAATGACAGACCTCTACATGCTTTGTAAGTAGGAAAACCTGCAAAATCGGCACTGTATCAAATACTTGTTCTCCCCACTGTATATTTAACATTATATACATTTATTATCATATATATTTAACATCTATATTCAACATTATATGTAATTAACATCAGATGTATTTATCATATATATTTAACAAAATATTTTTTTAAATTCTATATTCAACATTATATGTATTCAACATGATAAATATTTAACAAAATATATATTTAATATCATATGTATTTATCAGACATATTTAACATATTTATTATCATATGTATTTATCAGACATATTTAACAAAATCTATATTTTATATATGTATTTATCATACATAATTTAAAATATATATATATATTTATTATTATACGTATTTATCATACATATTTAACATCATAACATTTTTACGTCATACAGTGCATTCAGAAAGTATTCAGACTCCTTGACATTTTCAACATTTTGTTACGTTACAGCCTTGTTCTAAAATGTATGAATCCCCATCCAACCTGACAGAGCTTGAGAGGATCTGCAGAGAAGAATGGGAGAAACTCCCCAAATACAGGTGTGCCAAGCTTGTAGCGTCATACCCAAGAAGACTGGAGGCTGTAATCGCTGCCAAAGGTGCTTCAACAAAGTACTGAGTAAAGGGCCTGAATACTTATGTAAATGTGATATTTCAAATGTTTTATTTTATTTTTATAAATGTATTTTTATAAATGTATAAAAACCTGTTTTTCCTTTGTCATTATGGGGTATTGTGATGTCATTATGGGGTATTGTGATGTCATTATGGGGTATTGTGATGTCATTATGGGGTATTGAGATGTCATTATGGGGTATTGTGATGTCATTATGGGGTATTGTAATGTCATTATGGGGTATTGTGATGTCATTATGGGGTATTGTGATGTCATTATGGGGTATTGTGATGTCATTATGGGGTATTGTGATGTCATTATGGGTATTGTGATGTCATTATGGGGTATTGTGATGTCATTATGGGTTATTGTGATGTCATTATGGGGTATTGTGATGTCATTATGGGGTATTGTGTGTTGATTGATGAGGGGGGAAAAACTATTTATTCCATTTTATAATAAGGCTGAAACATTAAAAAAAAAAAAAAAGTCAAGGGGTCTGAACTGTATGTATTTAACATGGTATATATTTAACATCAGATATATTTAACATCAGATATATTTAACATCAGATATATTTAACATCGTATATATTCGTATATAAGGTACTGCATCTCAGTGCTATGTGGGGGCTCCCGAGTGGCACAGCGGTCTAAGGTACTGCATCTCAGTGCTATGTGGGGGCTCCCGAGTGGCACAGCGGTCTAAGGTACTGCATCTCAGTGCTATGTGGGGGCTCCCGAGTGGCACAGCGGTCTAAGGTACTGCATCTCAGTGCTATGTGGGGGGGTCCCGAGTGGCACAGCGGTCTAAGGTACTGCATCTCAGTGCTATGTGGGGGTCCCGAGTGGCACAGCGGTCTAAGGTACTGCATCTCAGTGCTATGTGGGGGGGTCCCGAGTGGCACAGCGGTCTAAGGTACCGCATCTCAGTGCTATGTGGGGGGCTCCCGAGTGGCACAGCGGTCTAAGGTACTGCATCTCAGTGCTATGTGGGGGCTCCCGAGTGGCACAGCGGTCTAAGGTACTGCATCTCAGTGCTATGTGGGGGCTCCCGAGTGGCACAGCGGTCTAAGGTACTGCATCTCAGTGCTATGTGGGGGCTCCCGAGTGGCACAGCGGTCTAAGGTACTGCATCTCAGTGCTATGTGGGGGCTCCCGAGTGGCACAGCGGTCTAAGGTACTGCATCTCAGTGCTATGTGGGGGCTCCCGAGTGGCACAGCGGTCTAAGGTACTGCATCTCAGTGCTATGTGGGGGGGTCCCGAGTGGCACAGCGGTCTAAGGTACTGCATCTCAGTGCTATGTGGGGGTCCCGAGTGGCACAGCGGTCTAAGGTACTGCATCTCAGTGCTATGTGGGGGGGTCCCGAGTGGCACAGCGGTCTAAGGTACCGCATCTCAGTGCTATGTGGGGGGCTCCCGAGTGGCACAGCGGTCTAAGGTACTGCATCTCAGTGCTATGTGGGGGCTCCCGAGTGGCACAGCGGTCTAAGGTACTGCATCTCAGTGCTATGTGGGGGCTCCCGAGTGGCACAGCGGTCTAAGGTACTGCATCTCAGTGCTATGTGGGGGCTCCCGAGTGGCACAGCGGTCTAAGGTACTGCATCTCAGTGCTATGTGGGGGCTCCCGAGTGGCACAGCGGTCTAAGGTACTGCATCTCAGTGCTATGTGGGGGTCCCGAGTGGCACAGCGGTCTAAGGTACTGCATCTCAGTGCTATGTGGGGGGGTCCCGAGTGGCACAGCGGTCTAAGGTACCGCATCTCAGTGCTATGTGGGGGGCTCCCGAGTGGCACAGCGGTCTAAGGTACCGCATCTCAGTGCTATGTGGGGGGCTCCCGAGTCGCACAGCGGTCTAAGGTACCGCATCTCAGTGCTATGTGGGGGGGTCCCGAGTGGCACAGCGGTCTAAGGTACCGCATCTCAGTGCTATGTGGGGGCTCCCGAGTGGCACAGCGGTCTAAGGTACCGCATCTCAGTGCTATGTGGGGGGCTCCCGAGTGGCACAGCGGTCTAAGGTACCGCATCTCAGTGCTATGTGGTGGCTCCCGAGTGGCACAGCGGTCTAAGGTACCGCATCTCAGTGCTATGTGGGGGGGTCCCGAGTGGCACAGCGGTCTAAGGTACCGCATCTCAGTGCTATGTGGGGGGCTCCCGAGTGGCACAGCGGTCTAAGGTACCGCATCTCAGTGCTATGTGGGGGGGTCCCGAGTGGCACAGCGGTCTAAGGTACTGCATCTCAGTGCTATGTGGGGGGCTCCCGAGTGGCGCAGCGGTCTAAGGTACCGCATCTCAGTGCTATGTGGGGGGGTCCCGAGTGGCACAGCGGTCTAAGGTACCGCATCTCAGTGCTATGTGGGGGGCTCCCGAGTGGCACAGCGGTCTAAGGTACCGCATCTCAGTGCTATGTGGGGGGGTCCCGAGTGGCACAGCGGTCTAAGGTACTGCATCTCAGTGCTATGTGGGGGGCTCCCGAGTGGCGCAGCGGTCTAAGGTACCGCATCGCAGTGCTAGAGGCGTCACTGCAGAGCCTGGTTCGATTCCAGGCTGTATCACAAACGGCCGCGATTGGGAGTTCCATAGCGCGGCACACAATGGGCCCCGTGTCGTCCGGGTTTGGCCGGGGGAGGCCGTCATTGTAAATGGGAATTTGTTCTTAACTGCCTAGTTAAATGAAGGTTAAAAATAAATAAGCAAACCAGTCAATTGAAATAAATTCATTAGGCCCGAATCTATGGATTTCACATGACTGGGCAGGGGCACATCCATAGATGGGCCTGGGAGGGCATATGCCCACCCATTTGGGAGCTAGGCCCAGCCAATCAGAATTAGTTTTTCCCTACAAAAGGGCTTTATTATAGACAGAAATGCCCCACCCCCTCAGACAATCCCGCAGATGAAGAAGCCGGATGTGGAGGTCCTGGGCTGGCGTGGTTAAACGTAGTCTGCAGTTGTGAGGCCAGTTGGACACACTGCTAAATTCTCTAAAACGACATTGGAGGTGGCTTATGGTAGAGAAATTAACCAAGATGCTCTGGTGGACATTCCTGCAGACAGCATGCCAATCGCACGCTCCCTCAAAACAGGAGACATCTGTGGCATTGTGTTGTGTGAATTTTTTTTTTATAGAAATAAGCCTTTTGTGAATATGGAACATTTCTGGGATCTTTTATTTCAGATCATGAAGCATGGGACCAACACTTTACATTATGCGTTTATAGTGTTGTTCAGTGTATATTTCACATCATATGTTCAACATTGGAACAATGTTATGCTGTGGCTCTTTGGTTTACCCATAACCGCCTGGTCCAGACTGAAGTACGCCACGGCCTTCAGGTGTAGCATGGACAGGTAACCCTGGCAACCATAGGAGAGGTAAGAGAGGTTCAGGATAATACATGGACAGACAGAGGTAGAGAAAGAACAATAGAGATATCGGTAGAGAGAGAGAGCGAGCAAGAGAGAGAGAGTGAGAGAGAGAGAGAGAGAGAGAGAGAGAGAGACAGAGACAGAGAGAGAGAGAGACAGAGAGAGAGAGAGAGAGAGTGAGAGAGAGACAGAGACAGAGAGAGAGAGAGAGAGAGAGAGAGAGAGAGAGAGAGAGAGAGACAGAGAGAGAGACAGAGAGAGAGATGGGGCCGGCCTCAATTAGTCGACTGGTCGATTGTTTGGGCGTTAGGTTGTTGGTCAACCAAGATTGTTTTAGTCGAGCTGTAACAAATATATATAGTACCAGTCAAAAGTTTGGACACATCTACTCATTCAAGGGTTTTTCTTTATTTTTACTATTTTCTGCCTTGTAGAACAGTAGTGAAGACATATGGAATCATGTAGTAACCAAACATTTTTTAAACAAATCAAACTATATTTTATATTTGAGATTCTCCAAAAGTAGCCACCCTTTGCCTTGATGACAACTTTGCACACTCTTGGCATTCTCTCAACCAGCTTCATGAGGTAGTCACCTGGAATGCATTTCAATTAACAGGTGTGCCTTGTTAAAAGTTCATTTGTGGAATTTCTTTCCTTCTTAATGCGTTTGACGCAATCAGTTGTCTTGTGACAAGGTAGGGGTGGTATACATAAGATAGTATCAAGGTGGGAGGGGGGGTATACAGAAGATAGACCTATTTGGTAAAAGACCAAGTCCATAGTATAAGAATATTTTGAAGATAAGATAAGACACAATGCAGAGGATGAGAGGACTAAAAACTAGAGTCCTAATGGTCAAAAGTGTATAAAATATAATAATGGTCAATAGGAAATTAGGAGTTGGGTTTCAGTTCAACATCTATTAGAATCTGTGGAATGTCCTGAACTCAGAGCGACTTGTGCTACGTGGGCCACATTGGACTGTACATTGAGTCTGGGGCAGGATACTTGTTATTTGGCCATTGGCCAAGTTGTACTGCAAGGACTTCTGATTGGTCAACCCAAGGCTAGGGTGAGGGGTTATAAATGGCATCCTGTTCCTTTGTTCAGTGGGAGAATAGTTGAGGACAGGGGAGACTAAACCTATTTTTCTCCCCCTGACTTGCTTTGGAGTGTTATTGAATAATAACGTACATTGCTAACACCTCAACTAAGCAAAGAGAAACGACAGTCCATCATTACTTTAAGACAAGAACTTTGAAAGTTTCTTCAAGTGCAGTCACAAAAAACATCAAGCTCTATGATGAAACTGGCTCTCATGAGGACGACCACAGGAAAGGAAGACCCAGAGTTACCTCTGCTGCAGAGGATAAGTTCATTAGTTACCAGCCTCAGAAATTGCAGCCCAAATAAATGCTTCACAGAGTTCAAGTAACAGACACATCTCAACATCAACTGTTCAGAGGAGACTGCGTGAATCAGGCCTTCATGGTCGAATTTCTGCAAACAAACCACTACTAAAGGACACCAATAAGAAGAAGAGACTTGCTTGGGCCAACGGAAATATGTCCTTTGGTCTGATGAGTCCAAATTTGAGACTTGGGTTTCAACCGCCATGTCTTTGTCAGACGCAGAGTAGATGAACGGATGATCTCTGCATGTGCGGTTCCCACCGTGAAGCATGAAGGAGGTGTGGTGGTGTGGGGGTGCTTTGCTGGTGACACTGTCTGTGATTTATTTAAAATTCAAGGCACACAACCAGCATGGCTTACACAGCATTCTGCAGCAATACGCCATCCCATCTGGTTTGTGCTTAGTGGGAGTATCATTTGTTCTTCAACAGGACAATGACACAACACACCTCCAGGCTATGTAAGAGCTATTTGACCAAGAAGGAGAGTGATGGAGTGCTGCATCAGATGACCTGGTCTCCACAGTCACCCGACCTCAACCCATTTGAGATGAGTCGGAAAACAGAAATAAAGAAAATTAGCCAACAGGTGCTGCTTTTCCTTCATTCCAAGACTGTTGGAAAAGCATTCCAGGTGAAGCTGGTTGAGAGAATACCAAGAGTGTGTAAAACAGTCATCAAGGCAAAGGGTGACTACTTTGAAGGCACTATGGTGGTCTGCTTATACATGTTGGTATTACAGACTCGGTTTAGCTTCTCTGGGAGGCTTGTGTCACTGGGAAGCTCTCGGCTGTGCTTCCCCTTTACAGTATTAATGGTTTGCAAGCTCTGCCTCATCCGACGAGCGTAAGAGCCGGTGTAGTACAATTCGATCTTAGTCCTGTATTGACACTTTGCCTGTTTGATGGTTTGTCGATGTCATCGATGCACTTATTGATGAAGCCAGAGACTGATGTGATGTACTCCTCAATGCCATCGGAGGAATCCCAGAACATATTCCAGTCTGTGCTAGCAAAACAGTCCTGTAGCTTAGCATCTGCTTCATCTGACCACTTTTTTATTGACCTAGTCACGGGTGCTTCCTGCTTTAGTTTTTGCTTGTAAGCAGGAATCAGGAGGATATAATTCTGGTCAGATTTTCCAAATAGAGGGAAAGGGAGAGTTTTGTATGTGTCTTTGTGTGTCTCTGTGTGTGGAGTAAAGGTGGTCCAGAGTTTTTTCCCCTCTGGTTGCACATTTAGCTGATAGAAATTTTATAAAACAGATTTAAAAAACAGATTTAAGTTTCCCTGTATTAAAGTCCCCGCCTCTGGGTGAGTGTTTTCTTGTTTGCTTATGGCAGAAAACAGCTCATTCGATGCCGTCTTAGTGCCTCTGACTGTGGTGGTATGTAAACAGCTACAAAGAATACAGGTGAAAACTCTCTCGGTAGGTACTGTGGTCTACAGCTTATCATGAGATACTCTACCTCAGGCGAGCAATGCGAGCAATAGAGACGGCAGGTAGCCTAGTGGTTAGAGCGTTGGACTAGTAACCGAAAGGTTGCAAGATAGAATCCCCGAGCTGACAAGGTAAAAATCTGTCATTCTGCCCCTGAACAAGGCAGTTAACCCACCGTTCCTAGACTGTCATTGAACATTTTAATTTGTTCTTAACTTACTTGCTTAGTTAAATAAAAAGGTACAAATAAATTAAATTAAAAAAAATAGCTTGAGACTTCCTTAGATATCGTGTACCAGCTGTTATTTACCTCTCTCCCTTTCGATAACCACTCAGCATGAAAGGTAGAAATGTAATGTCTGATGCAGTGGAAACGTCATAAAATAGTCCCACCTGATTACTTCTTATCGGGGCTTGACTTGGACTGAAATAGGTTCCAGTACTCATTTGAGGTGCCAGGACTGTTTATATTTAGGAGCAGGAGCTTCACAATACTTTAGAGATAATATTCTATAAGAGGAACAGGACCTCTACAATACTTTAGAGATAATATTCTATAAGAGGAACAGGACCTCAGGCAGTAGAACATTTGAGGTGCCAGGACTGTTTATATTTAGGAGCAGGAGCTTCACAATACTTTAGAGATAATATTCTATAAGAGGAACAGGACCTCTACAATACTTTAGAGATAATATTCTATAAGAGGAACAGGACCTCAGGCAGTAGAACATTTGAGGTGTCGGTACTCAGCTCCGGTGAGCTCCTGTTCAAGTCACTGCTTCTTATCCCTTCTGCAGTCTCCAGCTGTGTCTGTCCCGAGCTCACTGAGCAGGAAACTCTCAGGGCCCAAAATATTGTATACAATGTTGCAAGTTCTCTAGCTGCAAGCTTCAGGCCAGAACCAAAGTTAATAGTTGATACAATGTTTCAAGTTCGTTGCAGACAGGCCATGTGTAGCCAATGTGATTTATATGAGATGTATTCCTCTCTCTAGGGAGAGAGCCCTAAAGAGAGGGATAGAGGTAGAGAAGAAGAGAGAGGTACCAACCTCCAACCACTCTGTGGCACCAACGTTCCCAAAGTCTCCAGCGTCCCAACTGACAAACAACAGACTCCTCCTGGGGTAGAAACCTAGCACACGCACGCACACACACACACACACACACACACACACACACACACACACACACACACACACACACACACACACACACACACACACACACACGCACACACACACACACACACACACACACACACACACACACACACACACACACACATTGTGGTTGTGTCGAGGTTATATTGTGTTTGTGTTGTGGTTGTGTTATCGTTATATTATGGTTGTGTTATGGTTATATTGTGGTTGTGTTATGGTTATATTGTGGTTGTGTTATGGTTATATTGTGGTTGTGTTATGGTTATATTGTGGTTGTGTTATGGTTATATTGTGGTTGTGTTATGGTTATATTGTGGTTATATTATGGTTGTGTTATGGTTATATTGTGGTTGTGTTATGGTTATATTGTGGTTGTGTTATGGTTATATTGTGGTTGTGTTATGGTTATATTGTGGTTGTGTTATGGTTATATTGTGGTTGTGTTATCGTTATATTGTGGTTGTGTTATGGTTATATTGTGGTTGTGTTATCGTTATATTGTGGTTGTGTTATGGTTATATTGTGGTTGTGTTATGGTTATATTGTGGTTGTGTTATGGTTATATTGTGGTTGTGTTATGGTTATATTGTGGTTTGTTATGGTTGTTTTGTGGTTCGTACCGTTCTGCACCATGTTGCTGAAGGTTCGAGCCAGCTCCAGTAGGATGGCTGTTCCAACCCCGGCCTTCACCGCCCCCGGCCCCCACGCATCTCTCTGGGCCCCCATTATAATGTACTGGTCTACAGGGAGGAGGAGGGGGAGAGAGATATAGGTAGGTCTTAGGTCAGAATCTACAATGAGCTCCACATTGTACATAGTCCCCCCATTTTAGGGGACCAAAGTATTGGGATTCTCTTGTATGTTAATTAAAGTAGTCAAACGTGTAGTAGTTGGTCCCGTATTCCTAGCAGAGATTACCTCATTTAAACATGCAGTAGTTGGTCCCGTATTCCTAGCAGAGATTACCTCATTTAAACGTGCAGTAGTTGGTCCCGTATTCCTAGCAGAGATTACCTCATTTAAACGTGTAGTAGTTGGTCCCGTATTCCTAGCAGAGATTACCTCATTTAAACGTGCAGTAGTTGGTCCCGTATTCCTAGCAGAGATTACCTCATTTAAACGTGTAGTAGTTGGTCCCGTATTCCTAGCAGAGATTACCTCATTTAAACGTGTAGTAGTTGGTCCCGTATTCCTAGCAGAGATTACCTCATTTAAACGTGCAGTAGTTGGTCCCGTATTCCTAGCAGAGATTACCTCATTTAAACGTGTAGTAGTTGGTCCCGTATTCCTAGCAGAGATTACCTCATTTAAACGTGTAGTAGTTGGTCCCGTATTCCTAGCAGAGATTACCTCATTTAAACGTGCAGTAGTTGGTCCCGTATTCCTAGCAGAGATTACCTCATTTAAACGTGTAGTAGTTGGTCCCGTATTCCTAGCAGAGATTACCTCATTTAAACGTGTAGTAGTTGGTCCCGTATTCCTAGCAGAGATTACCTCATTTAAACGTGTAGTAGTTGGTCCCGTATTCCTAGCAGAGATTACCTCATTTAAACGTGCAGTAGTTGGTCCCGTATTCCTAGCAGAGATTACCTCATTTAAACGTGTAGTAAGTAGTTGGTCCCGTATTCCTAGCAGAGATTACCTCATTTAAACGTGTAGTAGTTGGTCCCGTATTCCTAGCAGAGATTACCTCATTTGATTAGATTTGGCCAATAGAACTCAATGCTATATAATGTATTGTGTCATTTTGGAGTCATTTTAATTGTAAATAAGTATAGAATATGTTTATAAACACTACATGAATGTGGATGCTACCATGATTAGGGATAATCCTGAATGAATCATGAATAATGATGAGTGAGAAAGTTAGAGGCATAATTACCATACCCTCTACCCTCTACCCCCTATCTCCTACCCTCTACTCCTTACCCCCTATCCCCTACCCTCTACCCCTTATCTCCTACCCTCTACCCCTTACCCCATATCTCCTACCCTCTACCCCTTATCTCCTACCCTCTACCCCCTATCTCCTACCCTCTACCCCTTATCTCCTACCCTCTACCCCCTATCCCCCATCTCCTTCCCCTTATCCCCTATCTCCTACCCTCTAACCCTTACCCCTTACCCCCTATCTCCTACCCTCTACCCCCTATCCCCCATCTCCTTCCCCTTATCCCCTATCTCCTACCCTCTAACCCTTACCCCTTACCCCCTATCTCCTACCCTCTACCCCTTACCCCCTATCTCCTACCCTCTACCCCTTACCCCCTATCCCCTATCTCCTACCCTCTACCCCTTATCCCCTATCACCTACCCTCTACCCCTATCTCCTACCCTCTACCCCTTACCCCCTATCTCCTACCCTCTACCCCTTATCTCCTACCCTCTACCCCCTATCCCCCATCTCCTTCCCCTTATCCCCTATCTCCTACCCTCTAACCCTTACCCCTTACCCCCTATCTCCTACCCTCTACCCCTTACCCCCTATCTCCTACCCTCTACCCCTTATCCCCTATCTCCTACCCTCTACCCCGTACCCCTATCGCCTATCTCCTATCCTCTACCCCTTACCCCCTATCTCCTATCCTCTACCCCTTACCCCCTATCTCCTACCCTCTACCCCTTACCCCCTATCGCCTATCTCCTACCCTCTATCCCTTATCTCCTACCCTCTACCCCTTATCCTGTTATTCATGCTCCCAGGTGATATTCATTTACAACATTTCCACCCTTGGGTCATCAGGCATCCCTATCCCAGGTGATATTACAACGTATCCACCCTTGGGTCATCAGGCATCCCTATCCCAGGTGATATTCATTTACAACATTTCCACCCTTGGGTCATCAGGCATCCCTATCCCAGGTGATATTACAACGTATCCACCCTTGGGTCATCAGGCATCCCTATCCCAGGTGATATTCATTTACAACATTTCCACCCTTGGGTCATCAGGCATCCCTATCCCAGGTGATATTACAACGTTTCCACCCTTGGGTCATCAGGCATCCCTATTCCAGGTGATATTACAACATTTCCCCCCTTGGGTCATCAGGCATCCCTATTCCAGGTGATATTACAACATTTCCCCCCTTGGGTCATCAGGCATCCTTATCCCAGGTGATATTACAACGTATCCACCCTTGGGTCATCAGGCATCCCTATCCCAGGTGATATTACAACGTATTCACCCTTGGGTCATCAGGCATCCCTATCCCAGGTGATATTCATTTACAACATTTCCACCCTTGGGTCATCAGGCATCCCTATCCCAGGTGATATTCATTTACAACATTTCCACCCTTGGGTCATCAGGCATCCATATCCCAGGTGGGGGTGGAAGGTCCTATATATAGGGACAGTGCTCAGTGACATCACTTCCTGAAACAAGAGGTAAAACATTTTGTTTATAACAATGGGGTTGCTCCCTATGCACCTGCCAATGTTAATCTATTGATCGATATTAGTAACCGCACAGGAATTAGTGCTAACGTTTTTCCCATTGATAACCTGAATGACAATGAACCTGACTCTCGCCCTTGAGGACATGGACAAGGTGGAAATACATATTTTAAGAGGAAAAGCACATTTTTTACCACCCAAAAGAAATCCCTCTCTTGAAACAATTTCCCGTCTAGTTGAGAAAGAGGTACATCATCTCCTGGCTAAGAATAAAGAAAACAAGATATGTCCAAAGAAATCATCTCTTATGGAACAACGACTCCAGTACCATTATAAAACCTGATGACAAAGGAGGTGCAACTAAATGCAGCAGACTATGAAAAGGAAACTTAGTGATGACGAATTTGACAAAAGACTCCCAAAAGGCCCCTTACTAATCAATTCAAGTCTCTGATCCCATGATAAATTGTTAAAATGTTTGAATGAAGGGAAAATTACAAAGACCGATAATGAGTTTATCAAGGTTTAGTGCCCAACCACACCTGTCGCATATACACGCTCTAACCAAAACATTCACAAGAGCATGACACCACCCATTCCAGGCAGACCCACTGTGAGTAGGATCTCTGACAGACAATATCTCTACCTTTGTAGAGTATTTTGGGAAACCCTGGGCGATCTCCCTCCCCACGCATTCTACAGATCTTTTTGTGAAATCTGTGGACCACGTACCTGAAAATTATATTCTCTATATCAGGCCAAACATAGAAATAGACAAACTAGACACACAACATAGAATTCCCACCTAGCTCACGTCCTGACCAACACTAAAACAAGGAAAACACACAAGAACTATGGTCAGAACGTGACAATTCTGTTTACTTTTGATGTCACCAGTCTATATACTAACATCCGCCATCAAGGTGGCCTAGAGGCCCTCAAGATCTACCTCAATGAACGTCCCTCTGATGCTCTACCCAGCACCAATATGTATTGTGGACTTGGCTGAACTGGTTGTTTGTCGGCAAACGTAAAAAAAAGTGTTGGAGTCGTGCCTGGCCACGCAGTCATGAGTGAACAGGGAGTACAGGAGGGGACTGAGCACGCACCCCTGAGTTGAGGATGGCGGATGTGTTGTTACCTACCCTTACCACCTGGGGGCAGCCCGTCAGGAAGTCCAGGATCCAGTTGCAGAGGGAGGTGTTTTATATGTCTAAATTGTGTTTTTTTTCCCTAACTGAATATTGTACTTATATTACCGTAAATATTGATCACATTCCCAATCATATATTTGGATATATTGAATGGTAATATTGTGATACTATGTTACACATTTTGTTTAACCTCCTGTTTCAGGAAGTGATGTCATTATTATTCGTGATTCATTCGGGACTATCCATAATCATGGTACCATCCACATTAACGTACAATTTGACACTGTACCAATAGTTTTGGAGCTCACTCTACTCCCTCCCCTTCCTCCCGCTCTCCTCCCTCTCACCAGGTTCTATCCTTCCCTCCAGAGAAGAGAAGATGTTGTTCAGTAGAACAGGAGTCATGGTGTTATAGACCCCCATCCTGATCCTCCTGCCGTCTGCAGAGGTGAAGCCCCGCCCCAGGACACAACGGACGTATGGCAGCCGGCCCTGCCAACCGCGCGGGCACACTGGACCGGTCAATTGACTGGGGGAGGAAAGGGTGAGGTGGAGGGAGAGAAGGGGTGAGGTGGAGGGAGAGAAGGAGTCACACCTGGGACACCAGAGGGAAGGACGGGGCTTACCTGAGTAGCTTGGAGGCTACGTTGGCACTGATTGGCTGAGCAGGGATGACAGGCAGGCCAGAGGACTGTGTGGGCGGGAACTGGGTGTGGTTGAAGGAGGGGAAGCCAGGGGTGAAGGGGTCACCTGATCCCAGATGGACCTGTTGATTGGATGGGAGAGAGCTGTGAAGCTCTGTCACAAATGTTGGAGCAGCCAGGACAGAACCCCAATATGATTAAGGTTTGAAGCTCACTCTGTCTGGCCAGTGATAGTTTACTTTAGTTATTGCCTTAAAAGGCCAGTGATAGTTTACTTTAGTTATTGCCTTAAAGGGCCATTGATAGTTTACTTTAGTTATTGCCTTAAAGGGCCATTGATAGTTTACTCTAGTTATTGCCTTAAAGGGCCATTGATAGTTTACTCTAGTTATTGCCTTAAAAGGCCAGTGATAGTTTATTTTAGTTATCCAGTGATAGTTTACTCTAGTTATTGCCTTAAAGGGCCAGTGATAGTTTACTTTAGTTATCGCCTTAAAGGGCCAGTGTTTGATTTGGAGCATTTGCCATGTTTGAGAATTTTGGGACATTTCCCAAGCTACCTGTTAAGCCTTTTGAGTTAATACATTTCCCAAAAAGGTCTACAACTACACCATCGAGAGCATCCTGACTGGTTGCATCACTGTCTGGTATGGCAACTGCTCGGCCTCCCAGGCACTCTGTAGTGTTTTCTCTGCACTCTGTAGTGCAGAGAAAACAAAAGGTCTACATACAGTGTGTGCAAATGAGGTAAGATAAGGGAGTTAAGGCAATAAATAGGTCAATGGTGGCGAAGTAATTACAATATAGCAATTAAAACACTGGAATGGAATATGTGCAGAAGATGAATGTGCAATTAGAGATACTGGGGTGCAAGGGAGCAAAATAAATAAATAAATAAATACAGTATGGGGATGAGGTAGGTAGATAGATGGGCTGTTAACAGATGGGCTATGTACAGGTGCAGTGATCTGTGAGCTGCTCTGACAGCTGGTGCTTGAAGCTAGTGAGGGAGGTAAGAGTCTCCAGCTTTAGAGATTTTTGCAGTTCGTTCCAGTCAGTGGCAGCAAAGGAAAGGAAGGAAAGGCGGCCGAAGTAGGAATTGGCTTTGGGGGTGACCAGTGAGATATACCTGCTGGAGCGCATGCTACGGGTGGGTGCTGCTATGGTGACCAGTGAACTGAGATAATGCGGGGCTTTACCTAGCAGAGACTTGTAGATGACCTGTAGCCAGTGGGTTTGGTGACGAGTATGAAGAGAGGGCCAGCCAACGAGAGCATACAGGTCGCATTGGTGGGTAGTGTATGGGGCTTTGGTGACAAAACGGATGGCACTGTGATAGACTGCATCCAGTTTGTTGAGTAGAGTGTTGGATGCAATTTTATAGATGACATCACCGAAGTCGAGGATCGGAAGGATGGTCAGTTTTATGAGGGTATGTTTGGCAGCATGAGTGAAAGATGCTTTGTTGCAATATAGGAAGCCAATTCTAGATTTAATTTTGGATTGGAGATGCTTAATGGGAGTCTGGAAGGAGAGTTTACAGTCTAACCAGACACTTAGGTATTTGTAGGTGTTCTGATATAGAGGTGTAACATACGTGTTCTGATATAGAGGTGTAACATACGTGTTCTGATATAGAGGTGTAACATACGTGTTCTGATATAGAGGTGTAACATACGTGTTCTGATATAGAGGTGTAACATACGTGTTCTGATATAGAGGTGTTACATACGTGTTCTGATATAGAGGTGTAACATACGTGTTCTGATATAGAGGTGTAACATACGTGTTCTGATATAGAGGTGTAACATACATGTTCTGATATAGAGGTGTAACATACGTGTTCTGATATAGAGGTGTAACATACGTGTTCTGATATAGAGGTGTAACATACGTGTTCTGATATAGAGGTGTAACATACGTGTTCTGATATAGAGGTGTAACATACGTGTTCTGATATAGAGGTGTTACATACGTGTTCTGATATAGAGGTGTAACATACGTGTTCTGATATAGAGGTGTAACATACGTGTTCTGATATAGAGGTGTAACATACATGTTCTGATATAGAGGTGTAACATACGTGTTCTGATATAGAGGTGTAACATACATGTTCTGATATAGAGGTGTAACATACGTGTTCTGATATAGAGGTGTAACATACGTGTTCTGATATAGAGGTGTTACATACGTGTTCTGATATAGAGGTGTAACATACGTGTTCTGATATAGAGGTGTAACATACGTGTTCTGATATAGAGGTGTAACATACATGTTCTGATATAGAGGTGTAACATACGTGTTCTGATATAGAGGTGTAACATACGTGTTCTGATATAGAGGTGTAACATACGTGATCTGATATAGAGGTGTTACAAACGTGTTCTGATATAGAGGTGTAACATACGTGTTCTGATATAGAGGTGTAACATACGTGTTCTGATATAGAGGTGTAACATACGTGTTCTGATATAGCGGTGTAACTGTTTAGCCCCAGGCGTCGAGGGTCCTGAGAGATATCAGCAGGATCTGGATAGATCAAGGCTCCGCCTGCTCCAGCCTTCTGAGCCAATAGCACCTTCTCAGCATAACTAACCCCGCCCCCCACACGCATCACTACAACGCAGCCAACCACAGACACTCCCGAAGACTGCAGCCAGTCAAAATCCTGCTGGCGGCCGTAATTTACATACACCACGCCCCCCTGTAGAGAGAGACATGAAGTCAGAGGTACAAAAGACTACCCCACACATACACATATTCACACAAATATAAAAACACAGTCTTGTTTTACTAACCTTGTAGGGACACAATTGATTCCCATTCAAAATACTATTTTCCCTTTCAACTAAACCTAACCTAACCACAACCCCAAAACCTAACCCTAACTATAACCCCTAAACCTAACCCTAACTATAACCCCTAAACCTAACTCTAAACCTAACCCCTAAACCTAACTCTAAACCTAACCCCTAAACCTAACCCTAACTATAACCCCTAAACCTAACCCTAACTCTAACCCCTAAACCTAACTCTAAACCTAACCCCTAAACCTAACTCTAAACCTAACCCCTAAACCTAACCCTAACTATAACCCCTAAACCTAACCCTAACTATAACCCCTAAACCTAACCCTAACTATAACCCCTAAACCTAACTCTAAACCTAACCCCTAAACCTAACCCTAAACCTAACCCCTAAACCTAACCATAAACCTTACCCCTAACCTAACCATAAACCATAAACCTAACCTAACCATAAACCATAAACCTAACCCCTAACCCCTAAACCTAACCATAAACCATAAACCTAACCCCTAACCCCTAAACCTAACCATAAACCATAAACCTAACCCCTAACCCCTAAACCTAACCATAAACCTAACCTAACCTAACCATAAACCATAAACCTTACCCCTAACCTAACCATAAACCATAAACCTAACCTAACCATAAACCTAACCCCTAACCTAACCATAAACCATAAACCTAACCCCTAAACCTAACCATAAACCATAAACCTAACCCCTAAACCTAACCATAAACCTAACTCTAAACCATAAACCTAACCCCTAACCTAACCATAAACCATAAACCTAACCCCTAACCTAACCATAAACCTAACCCCTAAACCTAACCATAAACCATAAACCTAACCCCTAACCTAACCATAAACCATAAACCTAACCCCTAAACCTAACCATAAACCTAACCTAACCATAAACCTAACTCTAAACCTAACCCCTAACCTAACCATAAACCTAACCCCTAAACCTAACCATAAACCTAACCTAACCATAAACCTAACCATAAACCTAACCATAAACCTAACCCCTAACCTAACCATAAACCTAACCCCTAACCTAACCATAAACCATAAACCTAACCCCTAAACCTAACCATAAACCATAAACCTAACCCCTAAACCTAACCATAAACCTAACTCTAAACCATAAACCTAACCCCTAACCTAACCATAAACCTAACCCCTAAACCTAACCATAAACCATAAACCTAACCCCTAAACCTAACCATAAACCATAAACCTAACCCCTAAACCTAACCATAAACCATAAACCTAACCCCTAACCTAACCATAAACCATAAACCTAACCCCTAACCTAACCTAACCATAAACCTAGCCCCTAAACCTAACCATAAACCTAACCATAAACCTAACTCTAAACCATAAACCTAGCCCCTAACCTAACCATAAACCATAAACCTAACCTAACCATAAACCATAAACCTAACCATAAACCTAACTCTAAACCATAAACCTAACCATAAACCATAAACCTAACCCCTAAACCTAACCATAAACCTAACTCTAAACCATAAACCTAACCATAAACCTAACTCTAAACCATAAACCTAACCATAAACCTAACTCTAAACCATAAACCTAACCATAAACCTAACTCTAAACCATAAACCTAACCCCTAACCTAACCATAAACCATAAACCTAACCCCTAACCTAACCATAAACCATAAACCTAACCCCTAAACCTAACCATAAACCATAAACCTAATCCCTAAACCTAACCATAAACCATAAACCTAACCCCTAAACCTAACCATAAACCATAAACCTAACCCCTAACCTAACCATAAACCATAAACCTAACCCCTAACCTAACCTAACCATAAACCTAGCCCCTAAACCTAACCATAAACCTAACCATAAACCTAACTCTAAACCATAAACCTAGCCCCTAACCTAACCATAAACCATAAACCTAACCTAACCATAAACCATAAACCTAACCATAAACCTAACTCTAAACCATAAACCTAACCATAAACCATAAACCTAACCCCTAAACCTAACCATAAACCTAACTCTAAACCATAAACCTAACCATAAACCTAACTCTAAACCATAAACCTAACCATAAACCTAACTCTAAACCATAAACCTAACCATAAACCTAACTCTAAACCATAAACCTAACCCCTAACCTAACCATAAACCATAAACCTAACCCCTAACCTAACCATAAACCATAAACCTAACCCCTAAACCTAACCATAAACCATAAACCTAACCCCTAAACCTAACCATAAACCATAAACCTAACCCCTAAACCTAACCATAAACCTAACCTAACCCCTAACCTAACCATAAACCTAACCTAACCATAAACCTAACTCTAAACCATAAACCTAACCATAAACCATAAACCTAACCTAACCATAAACCTAACCATAAACCATAAACCTAACCCCTAACCTAACCATAAACCATAAACCTAACCCCTGAACCTAACCATAAACCATAAACCTAACCATAAACCATAAACCTAACCCCTAAACCTAACCATAAACCTAACTCTAAACCATAAACCTAACCATAAACCATAAACCTAACCCCTAAACCTAACCATAAACCATAAACCTAACCCCTAACCTAACCATAAACCATAAACCTAACCTAACCTAACCATAAACCATAAACCTAACCATAAACCATAAACCTAACCATAAACCATAAACCTAACCATAAACCTAACCATAAACCATAAACCTAACCATAAACCATAAACCTAACCATAAACCTAACCTAACCATAAACCTAACCTAACCTAACCATAAACCATAAACCTAACCATAAACCATAAACCTAACCCCTAACCTAACCATAAACCATAAACCTAACCCCTAACCTAACCATAAACCATAAACCTAACCTAACCTAACCATAAACCTAACTCTAAACCATAAACCTAACCATAAACCATAAACCTAACCCCTAACCTAACCATAAACCATAAACCTAACCTAACCTAACCATAAACCTAACTCTAAACCATAAACCTAGCCCCTAAACCTAACCATAAACCTAACCTAACCATAAACCTAACCCCTAAACCTAATGGGATGGTGTATTGCTGCAGAATGCTGTGGTAGTCATACTGGTTAAGTGTGCCTTGAACCATAAATAAATCACAGACAGTGTCACCAGTAAAGCACCCCTACACCATCACACCTCCTCTTCCATGCTTCACGGTGGGAACCACACACCAACACACCTCCTCTTCCATGCTTCACGGTGGGAACCACACACCATCACACCTCCTCTTCCATGCTTCACGGTGGGAACCACACATGCAGAGATCATCCATTAACCTACTCTGCATTTCACAGCCATGGGCTGATCAGACCAAAGGACAGATTTCCCATGCTTGGACTTCTTGGCCCAAACAAGTCTCTTCTTATTATTGGTTTCCTTGCAGAAATTCATTCGACCATGAAGGCCTGATTCACGCAGTCTCCTCTGATAGTTCCACGGTTCCATCTTACTTGAAGTCTGTGAATAATTTATTTGGGCTACAGTTTCTGAGGCTGGTAACTCTAATGAACTTCTTCCTCTGCAGCAGAGGTAACTCTGGGTCTTCCTTTCCTGTGGCGGTCCACATGAGAGCAAGTTTCACCATAGCTCTTGATGGTTTTTGCGACTGCACTTGAAGAAACTTTCAGGTCTTAACATTTTCAGGATTGACTGACCTTCATGTCTTTCTTTTTGCTTATCTGAGCTGTTCTTGCCATAATATGGACTTGGCATTTTACCAATTAGGGCTATCTTCTCTATACCACCCCTGCCTTGTCACAACACAACTGATTGGCTCAAACGCATTAAGAAGGAAAGAAATTCCCCAAATGAATTTTAACAAGACAAACCTGTTCATTTAAATGCATTCCATGTGACTACCTCATGAAGCTGGATGACAGAATGCCAAGAGTGTGCAAAGCTGTCATCAAGGCAAAGGGAGGTTACTTTGAAGAATCTCAAATACAAAATATATTTAGATTTGTTTAACACTTTTTTGGTTACTACATGATTCCATATGTGTTATTTCATTGTTTTGATGTCTTCACTATTATTCTACAATGTAGAAAATAGTAACAATAAAGAAAAACCCTGGTGTGTCCAAACTTTTGACTGGTCCTGTACGTAGTACATTTAAACACTCTGTCTGCGTTACCGTGGCGGTGCCGGTGGCGCTGTAGGCACAGTAGGAGTCTGGATCTTCCAGAGGAATCTCCTCCAACACCTCTCCCTGTGAATCCACCATCCATAGAGAGTTCCTCTGGATCCTGCACACACACACACACACACACTCTTTTTTTGTATTTAAGTCAGTTAATTACAAATTCTTATTTACAATGACGGCCTACTTGTAAAGACCCCCCGGGTCAAACCCTCCCTTAACCCGGACGACACTGGGCCAATTGTGCGATCATGGCCAGTTGTGATACAGCCCGGAATCGAACCAGGGTCTGTAGTGACATCTCTAGCACCGTGATAGACGACTACTCGGGAGTCTCTACTTTACAATACAGACATTATACACTACACACACTATACTTATACTCTATACACTACACACACATTATACTTATACTCTATACACTACATACATTATACACTACAGTGGCTTGGCATTTTTCCTATTTTGTTGCCTGGAATTAAAATAGATTTTGGGGGGGGGGTTATCATTTGTATTGACCACCGTCTTATGTAGTCTGGTTTTAGAGCGGGTGCAACTCAGGTCCTAAACGATATCATAACCACCATCGATAAAACACATTACTGTGCAGTTGTCTTCATCGACCTGGCCAAGGCTTTCGACTCTGTCAATCACTGCATTCTTATCGGCAGACTCAACAGCCTTGGTTTCTCAAATGATTGCCTCGCCTGGTTCACCAACTACTTCTCAGATAGAGTTCAGTGTGTCAAATCGGAGGGCCTGTTGTCCGGACCTCTGGCAGTCTCTATGGGGGTGCCACAAGGTTCAACTCTCGGGCCGACACCTTTCTCTGTATATATCAATGATGTCGCTCTTGCTGCTGGTGATTCTGTTATCCACCTCTACTCAGACAACACTGTCGTGACATTCTATTAGTTGATGTGACGACTGTTGCTCATCGAATGATTAAAGTTTCTAATTGCGTGATTAACTGAATCAAGCAATTATTAACTCATTAACCTGTTAACCAATTATTAACTCATTAACCTGTTAACCAATTATTAACTCATTAACCTGTTAACCAATTATTAACTCATTAACCTGTTAACTAATTATTAACTCATTAACCTGTTAACCAATTATTAACTCATTAACCTGTTAACCAATTATTAACTCATTAACCTGTTAACCAATTATTAACTCATTAACCTGTTAACTCATTAACCTGTTAACTCATTAACCTGGGGCACCATGGGAAAACTAGTTTTTATTGAGTTTCTATTTCCCAAATTAACTCAAAGAATATCAGAATATCGATTTTACAACAGCCGTTAATTAACCAGTTGCCTCTTCCAATCTCGTTCTGAACGTCGTATAGCCCGTGAATCTGCACGGACCCGGGTCTCACCAATGAGTTCGGACCCGGGTCTCACCAATGGGTTCGTACCCGGGTCTCACCAATGGGTTTGGACCCGGGTCTCACCAATGGGTTCGGACCCGGGTCTCACCAATGGGTTCGGACCCGGGTCTCACCAATGAGTTCGGACCCGGGTCTCACCAATGAGTTCGTACCACACCAATCTTAGTTGAATATTTATTTTCTAAAAAGCAAAAATGATGATAAAAGACACACATAGACAAAACACATTATTATTATTATTATATTGATTAGAACTTAGTATAACGGGCCAACACACTATGGCGCGTGTTACCCACGATGGGGACATAAAAGAGAGAGAGAAAAAATAAAGTACAAGAGAGAAATATACATTTGGGTGAATTTGTCATCTATGCTATTCTAATCCTAGCCTTGCCCCAAACTTCCGCTCTTATGGATCTAGATTTTATTCAAATCCAATTTCAGACAACTAACTTAACATTTCATCTTCCCCAAAACATTCTCTTTGATTTTGATATTTTCCATACAACGTACAATGTATAAACACCAAACATCAACTAGGAAAACTCTTCACGTAATAACGTCATCTATTAACCTTTAATAACAAAACAAAAATGACATACATTTTCATATTCCATCTATGGTCATGACCACCAAATGACATACATTTTCGTATTCCATCTATCGTCATGACCACCAAATGACATACATTTTCGTATTCCATCTATCGTCATGACCACCAAATGACATACATTTTCATATTCCATCTATCGTCATGACCACCATTGTGGCTGACGGAAACCATTGTTCCAAAGTCCCTTTATTTCATGTTTAATGTTCTGAGGCTGGTTCTCCATAGTAACAGGAAAAAGGAATGTTGTCTGTGGCCTGAGATTTACCAGGTGCGTGAGGAGTCATAAAACCCCCACACCTAGATCTCTCCTCCTCTGTTGGGGTTGAGAGATAATCTGTAGGGTTGTGGTCTCCTGTAACCTGACCTGGTCAGGACAGTCATGACAACACCATTCTGTATACTTCTGGCCCTTCTTTGGACACTGTGCTAACAAACCTCCAAACGAGTTTCAAATCCATACAACACTCATTCCGTGGCCTCCAACTGCAAGTAAAACTAAGTGCATGCTCTTCAACCATTTGCAGCCCGCACCTGCCTGCCTGACTAGCGTCACTACTCTGAACGGTTCTGACCTGGAATACCTAGGTGTCTGGTTAGACTGTAAACTCTTCTTCCAGACTCACATTAAGCATCTCCAATCCAAAATTAAATCTAGAATTGTCTTCCTATTTCGCAACAAAGCCTCCTTCACTCATGCTGCCAAACATACCCTCATAAAACGGACTATCCTACCAATCCTTGACTTTGGTGATGTCATTTACAAAATAGCCCCCAACATTCTACTCAGCAAACTGGATCCGTTTTGTCACCAAAGCGCCGTATACTACCTACCATTGCAACCTGTATGCTCTTGTTGGCTGGTCCTCACTACATATTCTTTGCCAAACCCACTGGCTCCAGGTCATCTATAAGTCTCTGCTAGGTAAAGCTCCGCCTTATCTCATCTCACTGGTCACCATAGCAACACCCACCCGTAGCATGCGCTCCAGCAGGTATACCTCACTGGTCATCCCCAAAGCCAATTCCTCCTTTTGGATGCCTTTCCTTCCAGTTCTCTGCTGCCAATGATTGGAACGAACTGCAAAAATCACTGAAGCTGGCGTCTTATATCTCCCTCTCTAACTTTAAGCATCAGCTGTCAGAGCAGCTTACCGATCACTGTACCTGTACACAACCAATCTGTAAATAGCACACCCAATTACCTCATCCCCATTTTGTTATTTATCACCCCAGCTACCAAATTCCCATATTATTACTTACCCTCTTGCTCATTTCCACCCCAGTATCTCTACTTGCACATCATCATCTGCACATCTATCACTCCAGTGTTAATGCTAAATTGTAATTATTTCGCCTCTATGACCTATTTATTGCCTTACCTCCCTACTCTTCTACATTTGCCCACACTGTATATAGATTTTTAAAAATAAAATTATATTGTGTTATTGACTTTTTGTTTATTGTTTATCCCATGTGTAACTCTGTTGTTGTTTGTGTCGCGCTGCTTTATCTTGGCCAGGTCGCAGTTGTATTTGAGAACTTCTCAACCTGGTTAAATAAATACATATTATTATATATATAGTCGGTATCAGAATGTGTATACAGTGGCCCGTATTTTACAGCTGCAAGTCTCTTGGTATTTTTTTGTTGCCTTACAACCTGGAATTGGGTTTGAATCATTTGATTTACACAACATGCCTACCACTTTGAAGATGCCAAATATTTATATTGTGAAACAAACAAGAAATAAGACAAAAAACTTGAGCGCTGCATAACTATTCAGCCCCCCCAAAGTCAATACTTTGTAGAGCCACCTTTTGCAACAATTACAGCTGCACGTCTCTTGGGGTATGTCTCTATGAGCTTGGCACATCTAGCCACTGGGATTTTTGACCATTCTTCAATGCAAAAACTGCTCCAGCTCTTTCAATTTGGACGGGTTCCGCTGGTGTACAGCAATCTGTGTACAGTCGTACCACAGATGCTCAATTGGATTGAGGTCTGGGCTTTGACTAGGCCATTCAAAGACATTTAAATGTTTCCCCTTAAACCACTCGAGTGTTGCTTTAGCAGTATGCTTAGGGTCATTGTCCTGCTGGAAGGTGAACCTCCGTCCCAGTCTCAAATCTCTGGAAGACTGAAACAGGTTTCCCTCAAGAATTTCCCTGTATTTAGCGCCATCCATCATTCCTTCAAATCTGACCAGTTTCCCTGCCGATAAAAATCATCCCCACAGCATGATGCCGCCACCACCATGCTTCACTGTGGGTATAGTATTCTCGGGGTGATGAGAGGTGTTGGGTTTGCGCCAGACATAGCGTTTCCCTTGATGGCCAAAAAGCTACATTTTAGTCTCATCTGACGAGAGTACCTTCTTCCATATGTCTGGGGAGTCTGCTACATCCCTTTGGCAAACACCAAACATGTTTGCTAATTTTCTTCTGGCCACTCTTCCGTAAAGCCCAGCTCAGCTGTGGAGTGTACGGCTTAAAGTGGTCCTATGGACAGATACTCCAATCTCCGCTGTGGAGCTTTGCAGCTCCTTCAGGGTTATCTTTGGTCTCTTTGTTGCCTCTCTGATTAATGCCCTCCTTGCCTGGTCTGTGAGTTTTGGTGGGCGGCCCTCTCTTGGCAGGGTTGTTGTGGTGCCATATTCTTTCCATTTTTTAGTAATGGATTTAATGGTGCTCCGTGGGATGTTCAAAGTTTCTGATATTTTTTTATAACCCAACCCTGATCTGTACTTCTCCACAACTTTGTCCCTGACCTGTTTGGAGAGCTCCTTGGGCTTCATGGTGCCTGCTTGCTTAGTGGTGTTGCAGACTCTGTGTGTAGTGTATAGTGTGTGTAACTCATCATCAAGCTCGAGACCCTGGGTCTCGACCCCGCCCTGTGCAACTGGGTACTGGACTTCCTGACGGGCCGCCCCCAGGTCGTGAGGGTAGGTAACAACATCTCCACCCCGCTGATCGTCAACACTGGGTCCCCACAAGGGTGCGTTCTGAGCCCTCTCCTGTACTCCCTGTTCACCCACGACTGCGTGGCCACGCACGCCTCCGACTCAATCATCAAGCTTGCGGACAACACAACGGTGGTAGGCTTGATTACCAACAACGACGAGACGGCCTACAGGGAGGAGGTGAGGGCCCTCGGAGTGTGGTGTCAGGAAAATAACCTCACACTCAACGTCAACAAAACTAAGGAGATGATTGTGGACTTCAGGAAACAGCAGAGGGAACACCCCCCTATCCACATCGATGGAACAGTAGTGGAGAGGGTAATAAGTTTTAAGTTCCTCGGCGTACACATCACAGACAAACTGAATTGGTCCACTCACACAGACAGCATTGTGAAGAAGGCGCAGCAGCGCCTCTTCAACCTCAGGAGGCTGAAGAAATTCGGCTTGTCACCAAAAGCACTCATAAACTTCTACAGATGCACAATCGAGAGCGTCCTGTCGGGCTGTATCACCGCCTGGTACGGCAACTGCTCCGCCCACAACCGTAAGGCTCTCCAGAGGGTAGTGAGGTCTGCACAACGCATCACAGGGGGCAAACTACCTGCCCTCCAGGACACCTACACCACCCGATGTCACGGGAAGGCCATAAAGATCATCAAGGACAACAACCAGCCGAGCCACTGCCTGTTCACCCCGCTATCATCCAGAAGGCGAGGTCAGTACAGGTGCATCAAAGCTTGGACCGAGAGACTGAAAAACAGCTTCTATCTCAAGGCCATCAGACTGTTAAACAGCCACCACTAACATTGATAATAATGGGAATTGATGGGAATTGATGTAAAATATATCACTAGCCACTTTAAACAATGCTACTTAATATAATGTTTACATACCCTACATTATTCATCTCATATGTATATGTATATACTGTTTATCTATATCATCTACTGCATCTTTATGTAATACATGTATCACTAG
>NC_048585.1:63816822-63954322 GCF_013265735.2 Oncorhynchus mykiss | reverse complement strand
CTCTCTCCTTCCTCCCCTCCCCCTCCTCCCCCAGTCCCTCCCCCTCCTCCCCTTGTCCCTCCCTCTCTCCTCCCTTGTCCCTCCCTCTCTCCTCCCCAGTCCCTCCCTCCTCCCCTTGTCCCTCCCCCTCCCCCTCCAGTCCCTCCCCCTCCTCCCCCAGTCCCTCCCTCTCCTCCCCCTCACCTGTCTCAGCAGTGATCTTCTAATGGTGTCCATGTGTCTCTGATCTGAGAGTGAGAGAAAGATCACATGATGTAATATTCTACAGAAAATACAAATCATTTTCTTTCACTGTCCCTTCTCCATCTGTCGCTTTCAGCACACACACACACGCACACACGCACACACGCGCGCACACGCAGATAAACACACACACACACACACACACACACGCACACACACGCGCGCACACGCAGATAAACACACACACACAAACACACAGATAAACACACACGCACACACGCGCGCACACGCAGATAAACACACACACACACACACACAAACACACAGATAAACACACACACACACACACACCCTCCTCCCGTTGTCCCTCCCTCTCTCCTTCCAACCCCTCCCCCTCCCCCAGTCACTCCCTCATTCTCTCTCTCCTTCCTGCCCTCAGTCCCTCCCTCCTCCCCTTGTCCCTCCCTCTCTCCTTCCTCCCCTCCCCCTCCTCCCCCAGTCCCTCCCCCTTCTCCCCTTGTCCCTCCCTCTCTCCTTCCTCCCCCAGTTCCTCCCTCCTCCCCTTGTCCCTCCCTCTCTCCTTCCTCCCCTCCCCCTCCTCCCCATTCCCTCCCCCTCCTCCCCTTGTCCCTCCCTCTCTCCTCCCCAGTCCCTCCCCCTGCAGGCGGTCACTTCTCCCTGCAGGCGGTCACTGAGTCTGAGGTGCTAAAGGAGCTCCTGAAACTTGACCCCAAAAAACATTTGGATCAGATGGTTTAGATCCTTTCTTCTTTAAGGTTGCTGCCCCTATCATCACCAAGCCTATCTCTGACCTTTTTAACCTGTCTCTCCTTTATTCTTTAAGGTTGCTGTCCCTATCATCACCAAGCCTATCTCTGACCTTTTAACCTGTCTCTCCGTTCTGGGGAGGTTGCTGCCCCTATCATCACCAAGCCTATCTCTGATCTTTTTAACCTGTCTCTTCTCTCTGGGTAGATTCCCATTGCTTGGAAGGCAGCCACAAACCGTCCTCTACTTAAAGGGGGAGATCAAGCTGATCTTAACTGTTACTTTGCCCTGTTTATCAAAAGTGTTGGAAAAACTTGTCAATAATCAACTGGCTGGCTTTCTTGATATCTATAGTATTCTCTCAGGTATGCAATCTGGTTTCCGCTCAGGTTATGGATGTGTCACTGCAACCTTAAAGGTCCTCAATGATGTCACCATTACCTTTGATTCTAAGAAATGTGGTGATGTTATTTTATTGACTTGGCCAAAGCTTTTGATACGGTAGACCATTCCATTCTTGTAGGCCGGCTAAGGAGTATTGGTGTCTCCGAGGGGTCTTTGGCCTGGTTTGCTAACTACCCCTCTCAAAGAGTGCAGTGTATAAAGTCAGAAATCTGCTGTCTCAGACACTGCCTGTCCCCAAGGGAGTGTCCCAAGGCTCTATCCTAGGCCCCATGCTCTTCTCAATTTGCATCAACAACATAGATCAGGCAATAGGAAGCTCTCTTATCCATATATATACAGATGATAAGGTTTTATACTCAGCTAGGCCCTTCCCTGATTTTGTGTTAAACGCTCTACAACAAAGCTTTCTTAGTGTCCAACAAGCTTACTCTGCCCTTAACCTTGTTCTGAACACCTCCAGAACAAAAGGTCATGTGGTTTGGTGAGAAGAATGCTGGTGACACGTTGTGCAGACAGGTGCTATAGGTGTCATGGAGGGCAGGTAGTTTGCCCCCAGTGATGCGTTGTGCAGACCGCACCACCCTCTGGAGAGCCTAGTAGTTGAGGGCTGTGCAGTTTCCATACCAGGCGGTGAAACAGCCCGACAGGATGCTCTCGTTTGTGCATCTGCAAAAGTTTGTGAGGGTTTTAGGTGACAAGCCAAATTTCTTCAGCCTCCTGAGGTTGAAGAGGCACTGTTGCGCTTTCTTCACTACGCTGTCTGTGTGGGTGGACCAATTCAGTTTGTCTGTGATGTGTACGCCGAGGAACAATAATCTCCTTTGTTTTGTTGACTTTGAGTGGGAGGTTGTTTTCCTGACACTACACTCAGTGCCCTCACCTCCTCCCTGTAGGCGGTCTCTTCGTTGTTGGTAATCAGGCCCACTACTCTTGTGTCATCTGCAAACTTGATGATTGAGTTGGAGGCGTGCATGGCCACGCAGTCATGGGTGAACAGGGAGTACAGGAGAGGGCTGAGAACGCACCCTTGTGGGGCCCCAGTGTTGAGGATCAGCGGGGTGGAGATGTTGTTTCCTACCTTCACCACCTGGGGGCGGCCCGTCAGGAAGTCCAGGACCCAACTGCACAGGGTGGGGTCGACACCCAAGGCCTTAAGCTTAATTAAATCAAATCAAATGATGAGCATGGAGGTGTTGAATGTTGTAGTCAATTATTTTATATTTATTTATTTAGCCTTTATTTAACCAGGTAGTCCAGTTGAGAATAAGTTCTCACTTACAACTGCGACCTGGCCAAGATAAAGCAAAGCAATGCATCGTAAACAACGACACAGAGTTACACTTGGAATAAACAAAACAAAAAATGTACAGTCAATAACAAAATAGAAAATTCTATATTCAGTGTAAATGGTGTGAGGAGGTAAGGCAATAAATAGGTCATAGTGGCAAAGTAATTACAATTTAGCAGATTAACACTGGAGTGATAGATGTAAGGATGATGATGTGATTGGTAGATTGGATTTGCTGCAGCTGTACACAGCCATTGGTAAGCTGATCAGATAGCTGATGCTTAAAGTTAGTGAGGGAAATGTGTCTCTAACTTCAGAGATTTTTGCAATTCGTTCCAGTCATTGGCAGCAGAGAACTGGAAAGAAAGGCGGCCAAAGGAGGTGCTGGCTTTGGGGTTGACCAGTGAGATATACCTTGTCATGACGTTGGCCTGGGGGGATAGGTTTATGACAGACATAAATACCTCTTCCCCCCTTTTTCCTCTCTCTAACCTACTGAGGTTACATTTAAAAAACCCTTGGTTAACATAGAGATTCTGGGAACATCAGTAGGTGGGGGGAAATTAACTATATTCTGGTAATCCGACCAATTGAACATATGCGGTGGTACTTAATGGATATGATGTCAGTTCGGTTGTCATCTGAGACATTCTCATCAATGATAAGATGATATAAACTCTACAGTGGAAAGTCTACACATCAGAGTTATCGGATTAACATGGTATGTTATTCAATTTAAATGTTTGGATATGAAATTATTTGTGATGGGATAAAATGTGATTTTAGCTTCTAAAATGTGAGATGTGGGTTTCATAAGTTAGGGCGGCTCCCTCAGTGGCCCGCCTCTGTGAAGGGACATGGGCTATAAAACTTTTCAAATACGCCCTCTTCTCCCTTCCTATATAAAGCCTTGACGACAATAGAACTTCCTGTTCTGATGAGGTAGGATGACGGTCCTATGTCAGAATGGTTCAGATAATAACTACAGAACGAAGCCAACATCAGCATGAGCTTTGGTTGGTCAGATGTAGGAATGGTTCAGATAATAACTACAGAACGAAGCCAACATCAGCATGAGCTTTGGTTGGTCAGATGTAGGAATGGTTCAGATAATAACTACAGAACGAAGCCAACATCAGCATGAGCTTTGGTTGGTCAGATGTCAGAATGGTTCAGATAATAACTACAGAACGAAGCCAACATCAGCATGAGCTTTGGTTGGTCAGATGTAGGAATGGTTCAGATAATAACTACAGAACGAAGCCAACATCAGCATGAGCTTTGGTTGGTCAGATGTCAGAATGGTTCAGATAATAACTACAGAACGAAGCCAACATCAGCATGAGCTTTGGTTGGTCAGATGTAGGAATGGTTCAGATAATAACTACAGAACGAAGCCAACATCAGCATGAGCTTTGGTTGGTCAGATGTCAGAATGGTTCAGATAATAACTACAGAACGAAGCCAACATCAGCATGACCTTTGGTTGCGAATGGTATGAACTTTTGAACTCTTATTCACGGCAGAAGTGATTCCTTCTAGCCGTTGAGTTAGCGACCGCAGCTGCAAACGAGGGTTAGGAAGGAACAGACAGAGTATCGGGTCTACCACACAACGACGTTACTACGTATCCAATTGACCACCAGAGACATTCCTCAAAGGACTTGGTTGGGCAACACGGCCTTCCATCTACCACCAACTTATCGAAGCGCAGCTCAGAGTAAATATTTATTGCATTTTCCATTTCCAAATGGCCGGTAATTTAGAATGCATAAGATACTGTATTTACGATAGCACAGCTTCTCCCTTTGTTCCTCAGTCTTCCCGCTCTTTCACTCAAACCCTGCCCCTTTTCCTTTGTGTAACAAGCTGTCATATCTGTTCCGCCCGCTAGGGACGTTTTCCTTTATGACGTCATTTGTAATCAAGTTATGATTAATTATGTGTATGTGTAATTCTGTGTGATTAGTTAGGTATTTATTAAATAAATGATTAAACCCAATTTTGTATTGCTGATTCAAATTGTTAGCCAGGGTTCTTGCAGATAACCAAGAATTTACAACTTTCAGATGAGACTGAAGTAAGATGAAGATTACAAGACGCAGGCCTCCTAATTGTCCCTAGAATTACTAAGCAAACAGCTGGAGGCAGGGCTTTCTCCTATAGAGCTCCATTTTTATGGAATGGTCTGCCTACCCATGTCAGAGACGCAAACTCAGTCTCAACCTTTAAGTCTTTACTGAAGACTCATCTCTTCAGTGGGTCATATGATTGAGTGTAGTCTGGCCCAGGAGTGTGAAGGTGAACGGAAAGGCTCTGGAGCGACGAACCGCCCTTGCTGTCTCTGCCTGGCCGGTTCACCTCTTTCCACTGGGATTCTCTGCCTCTAACCCTATTACAGGGGCTGAGTCACTGGCTTACTAGGGCTCTTTCATACTGTCCCTAGGAGGGGTGCGACACTTGAGTGGGTTGAGTCACTGATGTGATCTTCCTGTCTGGGTTGGCGCCCCCCCTTGGTTTGTGCCGTGGCAGAGATCTTTGTGGGCTATACTCGGCTTTGTCTCTGGATGGTAAGTTGGTGGTTGAAGATATCCCTCTAGTGGTGTGGGGGCTGTGCTTTGGCAAAGTGGGTGGGGTTATATCCTTCCTGTTTGGCCCTGTCCGGGGGTGTCATCGGATGGGGCCACAGTGTCTCCTGACCCCTCCTGTCTCAGCCTCCAGTATTTATGCTGCAGTAGTTTATGTGTCGGGGGGCTAGGATCAGTTTGTTATATCTGGAGTACTTCTCCTGTCCTATCCGGTGTCCTGTGTGAATTTAAGTATGCTCTCTCTAATTCTCTCTTTCTCTCCTTCTTTCTGTCTCTCGGAGGACCTGAGTCCTAAGACCATGCCTCAGGACTACCTGACATGATGACTCCTTGCTGTCCCCAGTCCACCTGGCCGTGCTGCTGCTCCAGTTTCAACTGTTCTGCCTGTGATTATTATTTGACCATGCTGGTCATTTATGAACATTTGAACATCTTGGCCATGTTCTGTATAATCTCCACCCGGCACAGCCAGAAGAGGACTGGCCACCCCACATAGCCTGGTTCCTCTCTAGGTTTTGGCCTTTCTAGGGAGTTTTTCCCAGCCACCGTGCTTCTACAACTGCATTGCTTGCTGTTTGGGGTTTTAGGCTGGGTTTCTGTACAGCACTTTGAGATATCAGCTGATGTACGAAGGGCTATATAAATACAGTGCCTTGCGAAAGTATTCGGCCCCCTTGAACTTTGCGACCTTTTGCCACATTTCAGGCTTCAAACATAAAGATATAAAACTGTATTTTTTTGTGAAGAATCAACAACAAGTGGGACACAATCATGAAGTGGAACGACATTTATTGGATATTTCAAACTTTTTTAACAAATCAAAAACTGAAAAATTGGGCGTGCAAAATTATTCAGCCCCCTTAAGTTAATACTTCGTAGCGCCACCTTTTGCTGCGATTACAGCTGTAAGTCGCTTGGGGTATGCCTCTATCAGTTTTGCACATCGAGAGACTGACATTTTTTCCCATTCCTCCTTGCAAAACAGCTCGAGCTCAGTGAGGTTGGATGGAGAGCATTTGTGAACAGCAGTTTTCAGTTCTTTCCACAGATTCTCGATTGGATTCAGGTCTGGACTTTGACTTGGCCATTCTAACACCTGGATATGTTTATTTTTGAACCATTCCATTGTAGATTTTGCTTTATGTTTTGGATCATTGTCTTGTTGGAAGACAAATCTCCGTCCCAGTCTCAGGTCTTTTGCAGACTCCATCAGGTTTTCTTCCAGAATGGTCCTGTATTTGGCTCCATCCATCTTCCCATCAATTTTAACCATCTTCCCTGTCCCTGCTGAAGAAAAGCAGGCCCAAACCATGATGCTGCCACCACCATGTTTGACAGTGGGGATGGTGTGTTCAGCTGTGTTGCTTTTACGCCAAACATAACGTTTTGCATTGTTGCCAAAAAGTTCAATTTTGGTTTCATCTGACCAGAGCACCTTCTGCCACATGTTTGGTGTGTCTCCCAGGTGGCTTGTGGCAAACTTTAAACAACACTTTTTATGGATATCTTTAAGAAATGGCTTTCTTCTTGCCACTCTTCCATAAAGGCCAGATTTGTGCAATATACGACTGATTGTTGTCCTATGGACAGAGTCTCCCACCTCAGCTGTAGATCTCTGCAGTTCATCCAGAGTGATCATGGGCCTCTTGGCTGCATCTCTGATCAGTCTTCTCCTTGTATGAGCTGAAAGTTTAGAGGGACGGCCAGGTCTTGGTAGATTTGCAGTGGTCTGATACTCCTTCCATTTCAATATTATCACTTGCACAGTGCTCCTTGGGATGTTTAAAGCTTGGGAAATATTTTTGTATCCAAATCTGGCTTTAAACATCTTCACAACAGTATCTCGGTCCTGCCTGGTGTGTTCCTTGTTCTTCATGATGCTCTCTGCGCTTTTAACGGACCTCTGAGACTATCACAGTGCAGGTGCATTTATACGGAGACTTGATTACACACAGGTGGATTGTATTTATCATCATTAGTCATTTAGGTCAACATTGGATCATTCAGAGATTCTCACTGAACTTCTGGAGAGAGTTTGCTGCACTGAAAGTAAAGGGGCTGAATAATTTTGCACGCCCAATTTTTCAGTTTTTGATTTGTTAAAAAAGTTTGAAATATCCAATAAATGTCGTTCCACTTCATGATTGTGTCCCACTTGTTGTTGATTCTTCACAAAAAATTCCAGTTTTATAACTTTATGTTTGAAGCCTGAAATGTGGCAAAAGTTCGCAAAGCTCAAGGGGGCCGAATACTTTCGCAAGGCACTGTAAATTTGATTTGATCAATGTTGACTGCTAATGATGTAAAATATTACTAGGTCTTTAAGAGTTTATTCGGAAGATAACAGCTCTATAAATATTATTTTGTGGTGCCCGACTCTCTAGTTAATTACATTTACATGATGAGCTCAATCAGGTGATATTAATTACGGAAAAATGTATCGAATAGCATGTCATATCACTTAATCCCGCACAGCCAAAGACACGACAACCTGCTAGAGCCCAGCATACCCCACAAGACATGTCACCAGAGGTCTCTTCACAGTCCCCTATGGGAGGCGCACAGTACTACATAGAGCCATGACTACATGGAACTCTGTTCCACAGTACTACATAGAGACATGACTACATGGAACTCTATTCCACAGTACTACATAGAGCCATGACTACATGGAACTCTATTCCACAGTACTACATAGAGCCATGACTACATGGAACTCTGTTCCACAGTACTACATAGAGACATGACTACATGGAACTCTATTCCACAGTACTACATAGAGCCATGACTACATGGAACTCTATTCCACAGTACTACATAGAGACATGACTACATGGAACTCTATTCCACAGTACTACATAGAGCCGTGACTACATGGAACTCTATTCCACAGTACTACATAGAGCCATGACTACATGGAACTCTATTCCACAGTACTACATAGAGCCATGACTACATGGAACTCTATTCCACAGTACTACATAGAGCCATGACTACATGGAACTCTATTCCACAGTACTACATAGAGACATGACTACATAGAACTCTATTCCACAGTACTACATAGAGCCATGACTACATGGAACTCTATTCCACAGTACTACATAGAGCCATGACTACATGGAACTCTATTCCACAGTACTACATAGAGACATGACTACATGGAACTCTATTCCACAGTACTACATAGAGCCATGACTACATGGAACTCTATTCCACAGTACTACATAGAGCCATGACTACATGGAACTCTATTCCACAGTATAACATAGAGCCATGACTACATGGAACTCTATTCCACAGTACTACATAGAGCCATGACTACATGGAACTCTATTCCACAGTACTACATAGAGACATGACTACATATAACTCTATTCCACAGTACTACATAGAGCCATGACTACATGGAACTCTATTCCACAGTACTACATAGAGACATGACTACATGGAACTCTACTACACAGTACTACATAGAGCCATGACTACATGGAACTCTATTCCACAGTACTACATAGAGCCATGACTACATGGAACTCTATTCCACAGTACTACATAGAGCCATGACTACATGGAACTCTATTCCACAGTACTACATAGAGCCATGACTACATGGAACTCTATTCCACAGTACTACATAGAGCCATGACTACATGGAACTCTATTCCACAGTACTACATAGAGCCATGACTACATGGAACTCTATTCCACAGTACTACATAGAGCCATGACTACATGGAACTCTATTCCACATTACTACATAGAGACATGACTACATAGAACTCTATTCTACATCAGGTAACTGATGCAGCAGTAGAAACAGATTTAAAAACTGATAAAAATACACCTCATGGAACAACGGAGACACACACAATAACATGCCCACTATACACACACACACACACAATAACATGCCCACTATACACACACACACACACAATAACATGCCCACTATACACACACACACACACAATAACATGCCCACTATACACACACACACACACAATAACATGCCCACTATACACACACACACACACAATAACATGCCCACTATACACACACAATAACATACCCACTATACACACACAGGCACAGACACACGATAACACACACACATACAAACGATAAGACAGCACTCTACACTCACATGGATTTTGAATTGGAGGGAACACACTTAATGTGTTGTAGATATGTGGTAGTAGAGTAGTGGTCTGAGGTAACACACTTAATGTATTGTAGAGTAGTGGTCTGAGGTAACACACTTAATGTATTGTAGATATGTGGTAGTAGAGTAGTGGTCTGAGGGAACACACTTAATGTATTGTAGAGTAGTGGTCTGAGGGAACACACTTAATGTGTTGTAGAGTAGTGGTAGTAGAGTAGTGGTCTGAGGGAACACACTTAATGTGTTGTAGAGTAGTGGTAGTAGAGTAGTGGTCTGAGGGAACACACTTAATGTATTGTAGATATGTGGTAGTAGAGTAGTGGTCTGAGGGAACACACTTAATGTATTGTAGAGTAGTGGTCTGAGGGAACACACTTAATGTATTGTAGAGTAGAGGTCTGAGGGAACACACTTAATGTATTGTAGAGTAGTGGTAGTAGAGTAGTGGTCTGAGGGAACACACTTAATGTATTGTAGAGTAGTGGTAGTAGAGTAGTGGTCTGAGGGAACACACTTAATGTATTGTAGATATGTGGTAGTAGAGTAGTGGTCTGAGGGAACACACTTAATGTATTGTAGAGTAGTGGTAGTAGAGTAGTGGCCTGAGGGAACACACTTAATGTATTGTAGAGTAGTGGTCTGAGGGAACACACTTAATGTATTGTAGAGTAGTGGTAGTAGAGTAGTGGTCTGAGGGAACACACTTAATGGGTTGTAGATATGTGGTAGTAGAGTAGTGGTCTGAGGGAACACACTTAATGTATTGTAGATATGTGGTAGTAGAGTAGTGGTCTGAGGGAACACACTTAATGTATTGTAGATATGTGGTAGTAGAGTAGTGGTCTGAGGGAACACACTTAATGTATTGTAGAGTAGTGGTCTGAGGTAACACTTAATGTATTGTAGAGTAGTGGTCTGAGGGAACACACTTAATGTATTGTAGAGTAGTGGTAGTAGAGTAGTGGTCTGAGGGAACACACTTAATGTATTGTAGATATGTGGTAGTAGAGTAGTGGTCTGAGGGAACACACTTAATGTATTGTAGATATGTGGTAGTAGAGTAGTGGTCTGAGGGAACACACTTAATGTGTTGTAGATATGTGGTAGTAGAGTAGTGGTCTGAGGGAACACACTTAATGTGTTGTAGATATGTGGTAGTAGAGTAGTGGTCTGAGGGAACACACTTAATGTATTGTAGATATGTGGTAGTAGAGTAGTGGCCTGAGGGAACACACTTAATGTATTGTAGAGTAGTGGTAGTAGAGTAGTGGTCTGAGGGAACACACTTAATGTATTGTAGAGTAGTGGTCTGAGGGAACACACTTAATGTATTGTAGAGTAGTGGTAGTAGAGTAGTGGTCTGAGGGAACACACTTAATGTATTGTAGAGTAGTGGTAGTAGAGTAGTGGCCTGAGGGAACACACTTAATGTATTGTAGAGTAGTGGTAGTAGAGTAGTGGTCTGAGGGAACACACTTAATGTATTGTAGAGTAGTGGTAGTAGAGTAGTGGTCTGAGGGAACACACTTAATGTGTTGTAGATATGTGGTAGTAGAGTAGTGGTCTGAGGGAACACACTTAATGTGTTGTAGATATGTGGTAGTAGAGTAGTGGTCTGAGGGAACACACTTAATGTATTGTAGAGTAGTGGTAGTAGAGTAGTGGTCTGAGGTAACACACTTAATGTGTTGTAGAGTAGTGGTAGTAGAGTAGTGGTCTGAGGGAACACACTTAATGTGTTGTAGAGTAGTGGTAGTAGAGTAGTGGTCTGAGGGAACACACTTAATGTGTTGTAGATATGTGGTAGTAGAGTAGTGGTCTGAGGGAACACACTTAATGTGTTGTAGATATGTGGTAGTAGAGTAGTGGTCTGAGGTAACACACTTAATGTATTGTAGAGTAGTGGTAGTAGAGTAGTGGTCTGAGGGAACACACTTAATGTATTGTAGAGTAGTGGTAGTAGAGTAGTGGTCTGAGGGAACACACTTAATGTGTTGTAGATATGTGGTAGTAGAGTAGTGGTCTGAGGTAACACACTTAATGTATTGTAGATATGTGGTAGTAGAGTAGTGGTCTGAGGGAACACACTTAATGTATTGTAGATATGTGGTAGTAGAGTAGTGGTCTGAGGGAACACACTTAATGTATTGTAGATATGTGGTAGTAGAGTAGTGGTCTGAGGTAACACACTTAATGTATTGTAGATATGTGGTAGTAGAGTAGTGGTCTGAGGGAACACACTTAATGTGTTGTAGATATGTGGTAGTAGAGTAGTGGTCTGAGGGAACACACTTAATGTGTTGTAGATATGTGGTAGTAGAGTAGTGGTCTGAGGTAACACACTTAATGTATTGTAGAGTAGTGGTAGTAGAGTAGTGGTCTGAGGGAACACACTTAATGTATTGTAGAGTAGTGGTAGTAGAGTAGTGGTCTGAGGGAACACACTTAATGTATTGTAGATATGTGGTAGTAGAGTAGTGGTCTGAGGTAACACTTAATGTATTGTGGTAGTAGAGTAGTGGTCTGAGGGAACACACTTAATGTATTGTAGAGTAGTGGTCTGAGGGAACACACTTAATGTATTGTAGAGTAGTGGTCTGAGGTAACACACTTAATGTATTGTAGATATGTGGTAGTAGAGTAGTGGTCTGAGGGAAGACACTTAATGTATTGTAGATATGTGGTAGTAGAGTAGTGGTCTGAGGTAACACACTTAATGTATTGTAGATATGTGGTAGTAGAGTAGTGGTCTGAGGGAACACACTTAATGTATTGTAGAGTAGTGGTCTGAGGGAACACACTTAATGTGTTTTAGATATGTGGTAGTAGAGTAGTGGTCTGAGGGAACACACTTAATGTGTTGTAGAGTAGTGGTCTGAGGTAACACACTTAATGTATTGTAGAGTAGTGGTAGTAGAGTAGTGGTCTGAGGTAACACACTTAATGTATTGTAGATATGTGGTAGTAGAGTAGTGGTCTGAGGGAACACACTTAATGTATTGTAGATATGTGGTAGTAGAGTAGTGGTCTGAGGGAACACACTTAATGTATTGTAGAGTAGTGGTCTGAGGGAACACACTTAATGTATTGTAGATATGTGGTAGTAGAGTAGTGGTCTGAGGGAACACACTTAATGTGTTGTAGATATGTGGTAGTAGAGTAGTGGTCTGAGGGAACACACTTAATGTGTTGTAGATATGTGGTAGTAGAGTAGTGGTCTGAGGGAACACACTTAATGTGTTGTAGATATGTGGTAGTAGAGTAGTGGTCTGAGGTAACACACTTAATGTGTTGTAGATATGTGGTAGTAGAGTAGTGGTCTGAGGGAACACACTTAATGTGTTGTAGAGTAGTGGTCTGAGGGAACACACTTAATGTATTGTAGATATGTGGTAGTAGAGTAGTGGTCTGAGGGAACACACTTAATGTATTGTAGATATGTGGTAGTAGAGTAGTGGTCTGAGGGAACACACTTAATGTATTGTAGATATGTGGTAGTAGAGTAGTGGTCTGAGGGAACACACTTAATGTGTTGTAGATATGTGGTAGTAGAGTAGTGGTCTGAGGTAACACACTTAATGTGTTGTAGATATGTGGTAGTAGAGTAGTGGTCTGAGGGAACACACTTAATGTATTGTAGAGTAGTGGTAGTAGAGTAGTGGTCTGAGGGAACACACTTAATGTGTTGTAGATATGTGGTAGTAGAGTAGTGGTCTGAGGGAACACACTTAATGTGTTGTAGATATGTGGTAGTAGAGTAGTGGTCTGAGGGAACACACTTAATGTGTTGTAGATATGTGGTAGTAGAGTAGTGGTCTGAGGGAACACACTTAATGTATTGTAGATATGTGGTAGTAGAGTAGTGGTCTGAGGGAACACACTTAATGTATTGTAGAGTAGTGGTCTGAGGGAACACACTTAATGTGTTGTAGAGTAGTGGTCTGAGGGAACACACTTAATGTATTGTAGAGTAGTGGTCTGAGGGAACACACTTAATGTGTTGTAGAGTAGTGGTAGTAGAGTAGTGGTCTGAGGGAACACACTTAATGTATTGTAGATATGTGGTAGTAGAGTAGTGGTCTGAGGGAACACACTTAATGTATTGTAGATATGTGGTAGTAGAGTAGTGGTCTGAGGGAACACACTTAATGTATTGTAGATATGTGGTAGTAGAGTAGTGGTCTGAGGGAACACACTTAATGTGTTGTAGATATGTGGTAGTAGAGTAGTGGTCTGAGGGAACACACTTAATGTATTGTAGAGTAGTGGTAGTAGAGTAGTGGTCTGAGGGAACACACTTAATGTATTGTAGAGTAGTGGTAGTAGAGTAATGGTCTGAGGTAACACACTTAATGTATTGTAGAGTAGTGGTAGTAGAGTAGTGGCCTGAGGTAACACACTTAATGTATTGTAGAGTAGTGGTCTGAGGGAACACACTTAATGTATTGTAGATATGTGGTAGTAGAGTAATGGTCTGAGGTAACACACTTAATGTATTGTAGAGTAGTGGTAGTAGAGTAGTGGCCTGAGGTAACACACTTAATGTGTTGTAGAGTAGTGGCCTGAGGGAACACACTTAATGTATTGTAGAGTAGTGGTAGTAGAGTAGTGGTCTGAGGGAACACACTTAATGTATTGTAGAGTAGTGGTAGTAGAGTAGTGGTCTGAGGGAACACACTTAATGTGTTGTAGATATGTGGTAGTAGAGTAGTGGTCTGAGGGAACACACTTAATGTGTTGTAGATATGTGGTAGTAGAGTAGTGGTCTGAGGGAACACACTTAATGTATTGTAGATATGTGGTAGTAGAGTAATGGTCTGAGGGAACACACTTAATGTGTTGTAGATATGTGGTAGTAGAGTAGTGGTCTGAGGGAACACACTTAATGTATTGTAGAGTAGTGGCCTGAGGGAACACACTTAATGTATTGTAGATATGTGGTAGTAGAGTAGTGGTCTGAGGGAACACACTTAATGTGTTGTAGATATGTGGTAGTAGAGTAGTGGCCTGAGGGAACACACTTAATGTATTGTAGAGTAGTGGTCTGAGGGAACACACTTAATGTATTGTAGATATGTGGTAGTAGAGTAGTGGTCTGAGGGAACACACTTAATGTATTGTAGAGTAGTGGTCTGAGGTAACACACTTAATGTATTGTAGAGTAATGGCCTGAGGGAACACACTTAATGTATTGTAGAGTAGTGGTCTGAGGTAACACACTTAATGTATTGTAGATATGTGGTAGTAGAGTAGTGGTCTGAGGGAACACACTTAATGTATTGTAGAGTAATGGCCTGAGGGAACACACTTAATGTATTGTAGAGTAGTGGTCTGAGGTAACACACTTAATGTATTGTAGATATGTGGTAGTAGAGTAGTGGTCTGAGGGAACACACTTAATGTATTGTAGAGTAATGGTCTGAGGGAACACACTTAATGTATTGTAGAGTAATGGCCTGAGGGAACACACTTAATGTATTGTAGAGTAGTGGTCTGAGGGAACACACTTAATGTATTGTAGAGTAGTGGTAGTAGAGTAGTGGTCTGAGGGAACACACTTAATGTATTGTAGATATGTGGTAGTAGAGTAGTGGTCTGAGGGAACACACTTAATGTATTGTAGATATGTGGTAGTAGAGTAGTGGTCTGAGGGAACACACTTAATGTGTTGTAGATATGTGGTAGTAGAGTAATGGCCTGAGGGAACACACTTAATGTATTGTAGAGTAGTGGTCTGAGGGAACACACTTAATGTATTGTAGAGTAGTGGTCTGAGGGAACACACTTAATGTGTTGTAGATATGTGGTAGTAGAGTAGTGGTCTGAGGGAACACACTTAATGTATTGTAGATATGTGGTAGTAGAGTAGTGGTCTGAGGGAACACACTTAATGTATTGTAGATATGTGGTAGTAGAGTAGTGGTCTGAGGGAACACACTTAATATATTGTAGAGTAGTGGTCTGAGGGAACACACTTAATGTATTGTAGATATGTGGTAGTAGAGTAGTGGTCTGAGGGAACACACTTAATGTATTGTAGAGTAGTGGTCTGAGGTAACACACTTAATGTGTTGTAGAGTAGTGGTAGTAGAGTAGTGGTCTGAGGGAACACACTTAATGTATTGTAGATATGTGGTAGTAGAGTAATGGTCTGAGGGAACACACTTAATGTATTGTAGAGTAGTGGTCTGAGGGAACACACTTAATGTGTTGTAGATATGTGGTAGTAGAGTAGTGGTCTGAGGGAACACACTTAATGTGTTGTAGAGTAGTGGTCTGAGGGAACACACTTAATGTGTTGTAGATATGTGGTAGTAGAGTAGTGGTCTGAGGGAACACACTTAATGTGTTGTAGATATGTGGTAGTAGAGTAGTGGTCTGAGGTAACACACTTAATGTATTGTAGAGTAGTGGTAGTAGAGTAGTGGTCTGAGGGAACACACTTAATGTGTTGTAGAGTAGTGGTCTGAGGGAACACACTTAATGTATTGTAGATATGTGGTAGTAGAGTAGTGGTCTGAGGGAACACACTTAATGTATTGTAGATATGTGGTAGTAGAGTAGTGGTCTGAGGTAACACACTTAATGTATTGTAGAGTAGTGGTAGTAGAGTAGTGGTCTGAGGGAACACACTTAATGTATTGTAGATATGTGGTAGTAGAGTAGTGGTCTGAGGGAACACACTTAATGTGTTGTAGATATGTGGTAGTAGAGTAGTGGTCTGAGGGAACACACTTAATGTATTGTAGAGTAGTGGTAGTAGAGTAGTGGTCTGAGGGAACACACTTAATGTATTGTAGAGTAGTGGTCTGAGGGAACACACTTAATGTATTGTAGAGTAGTGGTCTGAGGGAACACACTTAATGTATTGTAGATATGTGGTAGTAGAGTAGTGGTCTGAGGGAACACACTTAATGTATTGTAGATATGTGGTAGTAGAGTAGTGGTCTGAGGGAACACACTTAATGTATTGTAGAGTAGTGGTCTGAGGGAACACACTTAATGTATTGTAGAGTAGTGGTCTGAGGGAACACACTTAATGTATTGTAGAGTAGTGGTAGTAGAGTAGTGGTCTGAGGGAACACACTTAATGTGTTGTAGATATGTGGTAGTAGAGTAGTGGTCTGAGGTAACACACTTAATGTATTGTAGATATGTGGTATTAGAGTAGTGGTCTGAGGGAACACACTTAATGTGTTGTAGATATGTGGTAGTAGAGTAGTGGTCTGAGGGAACACACTTAATGTGTTGTAGATATGTGGTAGTAGAGTAGTGGTCTGAGGGAACACACTTAATGTGTTGTAGATATGTGGTAGTAGAGTAGTGGTCTGAGGGAACACACTTAATGTATTGTAGAGTAGTGGTAGTAGAGTAGTGGTCTGAGGGAACACACTTAATGTATTGTAGATATGTGGTAGTAGAGTAGTGGTCTGAGGGAACACACTTAATGTATTGTAGAGTAGTGGTCTGAGGGAACACACTTAATGTATTGTAGAGTAGTGGTAGTAGAGTAGTGGTCTGAGGGAACACACTTAATGTATTGTAGATATGTGGTAGTAGAGTAGTGGTCTGAGGGAACACACTTAATGTATTGTAGAGTAGTGGTAGTAGAGTAGTGGTCTGAGGGAACACACTTAATGTATTGTAGATATGTGGTAGTAGAGTAGTGGTCTGAGGGAACACACTTAATGTATTGTAGATATGTGGTAGTAGAGTAGTGGTCTGAGGGAACACACTTAATGTATTGTAGAGTAGTGGTCTGAGGGAACACACTTAATGTGTTGTAGAGTAGTGGTCTGAGGGAACACACTTAATGTATTGTAGATATGTGGTAGTAGAGTAGTGGTCTGAGGGAACACACTTAATGTATTGTAGATATGTGGTAGTAGAGTAGTGGTCTGAGGGAACACACTTAATGTGTTGTAGATATGTGGTAGTAGAGTAGTGGTCTGAGGGAACACACTTAATGTATTGTAGAGTAGTGGTCTGAGGGAACACACTTAATGTATTGTAGAGTAGTGGTCTGAGGTAACACACTTAATGTATTGTAGAGTAGTGGTAGTAGAGTAGTGGTCTGAGGGAACACACTTAATGTGTTGTAGATATGTGGTAGTAGTGGTCTGAGGGAACACACTTAATTTATTGTAGAGTAGTGGCCTGAGGGAACACACTTAATGTATTGTAGATATGTGGTAGTAGAGTAGTGGTCTGAGGGAACACACTTAATGTATTGTAGATATGTGGTAGTAGAGTAGTGGTCTGAGGGAACACACTTAATGTATTGTAGATATGTGGTAGTAGAGTAGTGGTCTGAGGGAACACACTTAATGTATTGTAGATATGTGGTAGTAGAGTAGTGGTCTGAGGGAACACACTTAATGTGTTGTAGATATGTGGTAGTAGAGTAGTGGTCTGAGGGAACACACTTAATGTGTTGTAGATATGTGGTAGTAGAGTAGTGGTCTGAGGGAACACACTTAATGTGTTGTAGATATGTGGTAGTAGAGTAGTGGTCTGAGGGAACACACTTAATGTATTGTAGAGTAGTGGTAGTAGAGTAGTGGTCTGAGGGAACACACTTAATGTATTGTAGATATGTGGTAGTAGAGTAGTGGTCTGAGGGAACACACTTAATGTATTGTAGAGTAGTGGTAGTAGAGTAGTGGTCTGAGGGAACACACTTAATGTATTGTAGATATGTGATAGTAGAGTAGTGGTCTGAGGGAACACACTTAATGTATTGTAGAGTAGTGGTAGTAGAGTAGTGGTCTGAGGGAACACACTTAATGTATTGTAGAGTAGTGGTCTGAGGGAACACACTTAATGTATTGTAGAGTAGTGGTCTGAGGGAACACACTTAATGTATTGTAGAGTAGTGGTCTGAGGTAACACACTTAATGTATTGTAGAGTAGTGGTCTGAGGGAACACACTTAATGTATTGTAGATATGTGGTAGTAGAGTAGTGGTCTGAGGGAACACACTTAATGTATTGTAGAGTAGTGGTCTGAGGGAACACACTTAATGTATTGTAGATATGTGGTAGTAGAGTAGTGGTCTGAGGGAACACACTTAATGTATTGTAGATATGTGGTAGTAGAGTAGTGGTCTGAGGGAACACACTTAATGTATTGTAGAGTAGTGGTCTGAGGGAACACACTTAATGTATTGTAGATATGTGGTAGTAGAATAGTGGTCTGAGGGAACACACTTAATGTATTGTAGATATGCGGTAGTAGAGTAGTGGTCTGAGGGAACACACTTAATGTATTGTAGATATGTGGTAGTAGAGTAGTGGTCTGAGGGAACACACTTAATTTATTGTAGATACAGTGCCTTGCGAAAGTATTCGGCCCCCTTGAACTTTGCGACCTTTTGCCACATTTCAGGCTTCAAACATAAAGATATTTTATTTTTTTGTGAAGAATCAACAACAAGTGGGACACAATCATGAAGTGGAATGACATTTATTGGATATTTCAAACTTTTTTAACAAATCAAAAACTGAAAAATTGGGCGTGCAAAATTATTCAGCCCCTTTACTTTTAGTGCAGCAAACTCTCTCCAGAAGTTCAGTGAGGATCTCTGAATGATCCAATGTTGACCTAAATGACTAATGATGATAAATACAATCCACCTGTGTGTAATCAAGTCTCCGTATATATGCACCTGCACTGTGATAGTCTCAGAGGTCTGTTAAAAGCGCAGAGAGCATCATGAAGAACAAGGAACACACCAGGCAGGTCCGAGATACTGTTGTGAAGAAGTTTAAAGCCAGATTTGGATACAAAAAGATTTCCCAAGCTTTAAACATCCCAAGGAGCACTGTGCAAGCGATAATATTGAAATGGAAGGAGTATCAGACCACTGCAAATCTACCAAGACCTAGCCGTCCCTCTAAACTTTCAGCTCATACAAGGAGAAGACTGAACAGAGATGCAGCCAAGAGGCCCATGATCACTCTGGATGAACTGCAGAGATCTACAGCTGAGGTGGGAGACTCTGTCCATAGGACAACAATCAGTCGTATATTGCACAAATCTGGCCTTTATGGAAGAGTGGCAAGAAGAAAGCCATTTCTTAAAGATATCCATAAAAAGTGTTGTTTAAAGTTTGCCACAAGCCACCTGGGAGACACACCAAACATGTGGCAGAAGGTGCTCTGGTCAGATGAAACCAAAATTGAACTTTTTGGCAACAATGCAAAACGTTATGTTTGGCGTAAAAGCAACACAGCTGAACACACCATCCCCACTGTCAAACATGGTGGTGGCAGCATCATGGTTTGGGCCTGCTTTTCTTCAGCAGGGACAGGGAAGATGGTTAAAATTGATGGGAAGATGGATGGAGCCAAATACAGGACCATTCTGGAAGAAAACCTGATGGAGTCTGCAAAAGACCTGAGACTGGGACGGAGATTTGTCTTCCAACAAGACAATGATCCAAAACATAAAGCAAAATCTACAATGGAATGCTTCAAAAATAAACATATCCAGGTGTTAGAATGGCCAAGTCAAAGTCCAGACCTGAATCCAATCGAGAATCTGTGGAAAGAACTGAAAACTGCTGTTCACAAATGCTCTCCATCCAACCTCACTGAGCTTGAGCTGTTTTGCAAGGAGGAATGGGAAAAAATGTCAGTCTCTCGATGTGCAAAACTGATAGAGACATACCCCAAGCGACTTACAGCTGTAATCGCAGCAAAAGGTGGCGCTACAAAGTATTAACTTAAGGGGGCTGAATAATTTTGCACGCCCAATTTTTCAGTTTTTGATTTGTAAAAAAAGTTTGAAATATCCAATAAATGTCGTTCCACTTCATGATTGTGTCCCACTTGTTGTTGATTCTTCACAAAAAAATACAGTTTTATATCTTTATGTTTGAAGCCTGAAATGTGGCAAAAGGTCGCAAAGTTCAAGGGGGCCGAATACTTTCGCAAGGCACTGTATGTGGTAGTAGAGTAGTGGTCTGAGGGAACACACTTAATGTATTGTAGATATGTGGTAGTAGAGTAGTGGTCTGAGGGAACACACTTAATGTATTGTAGATATGTGGTAGTAGAGTAGTGGTCTGAGGGAACACACTTAATGTGTTGTAGATATGTGGTAGTAGAGTAGTGGTCTGAGGGAACACACTTAATGTATTGTAGAGTAGTGGTCTGAGGGAACACACTTAATGTATTGTAGAGTAGTGGTCTGAGGTAACACACTTAATGTATTGTAGAGTAGTGGTAGTAGAGTAGTGGTCTGAGGGAACACACTTAATGTGTTGTAGATATGTGGTAGTAGTGGTCTGAGGGAACACACTTAATTTATTGTAGAGTAGTGGCCTGAGGGAACACACTTAATGTATTGTAGATATGTGGTAGTAGAGTAGTGGTCTGAGGGAACACACTTAATGTATTGTAGATATGTGGTAGTAGAGTAGTGGTCTGAGGGAACACACTTAATGTATTGTAGAGTAGTGGTAGTAGAGTAGTGGTCTGAGGGAACACACTTAATGTATTGTAGATATGTGGTAGTAGAGTAGTGGTCTGAGGGAACACACTTAATGTATTGTAGAGTAGTGGTAGTAGAGTAGTGGTCTGAGGGAACACACTTAATGTATTGTAGATATGTGATAGTAGAGTAGTGGTCTGAGGGAACACACTTAATGTATTGTAGAGTAGTGGTAGTAGAGTAGTGGTCTGAGGGAACACACTTAATGTATTGTAGAGTAGTGGTCTGAGGGAACACACTTAATGTATTGTAGATATGTGGTAGTAGAGTAGTGGTCTGAGGGAACACACTTAATGTATTGCAGATATGTGATAGTAGAGTAGTGGTCTGAGGGAACACACTTAATGTATTGTAGAGTAGTGGTAGTAGAGTAGTGGTCTGAGGGAACACACTTAATGTATTGTAGAGTAGTGGTCTGAGGGAACACACTTAATGTATTGTAGAGTAGTGGTAGTAGAGTAGTGGTCTGAGGGAACACACTTAATGTATTGTAGATATGTGGTAGTAGAGTAGTGGTCTGAGGGAGCACACTTAATGTATTGTAGATATGTGGTAGTAGAGTAGTGGTCTGAGGGAACACACTTAATGTATTGTAGATATGTGGTAGTAGAGTAGTGGTCTGAGGGAACACACTTAATTTATTGTAGATACAGTGCCTTGCGAAAGTATTCGGCCCCCTTGAACTTTGCGACCTTTTGCCACATTTCAGGCTTCAAACATAAAGATATTTTATTTTTTTGTGAAGAATCAACAACAAGTGGGACACAATCATGAAGTGGAATGACATTTATTGGATATTTCAAACTTTTTTAACAAATCAAAAACTGAAAAATTGGGCGTGCAAAATTATTCAGCCCCTTTACTTTTAGTGCAGCAAACTCTCTCCAGAAGTTCAGTGAGGATCTCTGAATGATCCAATGTTGACCTAAATGACTAATGATGATAAATACAATCCACCTGTGTGTAATCAAGTCTCCGTATATATGCACCTGCACTGTGATAGTCTCAGAGGTCTGTTAAAAGCGCAGAGAGCATCATGAAGAACAAGGAACACACCAGGCAGGTCCGAGATACTGTTGTGAAGAAGTTTAAAGCCAGATTTGGATACAAAAAGATTTCCCAAGCTTTAAACATCCCAAGGAGCACTGTGCAAGCGATAATATTGAAATGGAAGGAGTATCAGACCACTGCAAATCTACCAAGACCTAGCCGTCCCTCTAAACTTTCAGCTCATACAAGGAGAAGACTGAACAGAGATGCAGCCAAGAGGCCCATGATCACTCTGGATGAACTGCAGAGATCTACAGCTGAGGTGGGAGACTCTGTCCATAGGACAACAATCAGTCGTATATTGCACAAATCTGGCCTTTATGGAAGAGTGGCAAGAAGAAAGCCATTTCTTAAAGATATCCATAAAAAGTGTTGTTTAAAGTTTGCCACAAGCCACCTGGGAGACACACCAAACATGTGGCAGAAGGTGCTCTGGTCAGATGAAACCAAAATTGAACTTTTTGGCAACAATGCAAAACGTTATGTTTGGCGTAAAAGCAACACAGCTGAACACACCATCCCCACTGTCAAACATGGTGGTGGCAGCATCATGGTTTGGGCCTGCTTTTCTTCAGCAGGGACAGGGAAGATGGTTAAAATTGATGGGAAGATGGATGGAGCCAAATACAGGACCATTCTGGAAGAAAACCTGATGGAGTCTGCAAAAGACCTGAGACTGGGACGGAGATTTGTCTTCCAACAAGACAATGATCCAAAACATAAAGCAAAATCTACAATGGAATGCTTCAAAAATAAACATATCCAGGTGTTAGAATGGCCAAGTCAAAGTCCAGACCTGAATCCAATCGAGAATCTGTGGAAAGAACTGAAAACTGCTGTTCACAAATGCTCTCCATCCAACCTCACTGAGCTTGAGCTGTTTTGCAAGGAGGAATGGGAAAAAATGTCAGTCTCTCGATGTGCAAAACTGATAGAGACATACCCCAAGCGACTTACAGCTGTAATCGCAGCAAAAGGTGGCGCTACAAAGTATTAACTTAAGGGGGCTGAATAATTTTGCACGCCCAATTTTTCAGTTTTTGATTTGTAAAAAAAGTTTGAAATATCCAATAAATGTCGTTCCACTTCATGATTGTGTCCCACTTGTTGTTGATTCTTCACAAAAAAATACAGTTTTATATCTTTATGTTTGAAGCCTGAAATGTGGCAAAAGGTCGCAAAGTTCAAGGGGGCCGAATACTTTCGCAAGGCACTGTATGTGGTAGTAGAGTAGTGGTCTGAGGGAACACACTTAATGTATTGTAGATATGTGGTAGTAGAGTAGTGGTCTGAGGGAACACACTTAATGTATTGTAGATATGTGGTAGTAGAGTAGTGGTCTGAGGGAACACACTTAATGTGTTGTAGATATGTGGTAGTAGAGTAGTGGTCTGAGGGAACACACTTAATGTATTGTAGAGTAGTGGTCTGAGGGAACACACTTAATGTATTGTAGAGTAGTGGTCTGAGGTAACACACTTAATGTATTGTAGAGTAGTGGTAGTAGAGTAGTGGTCTGAGGGAACACACTTAATGTGTTGTAGATATGTGGTAGTAGTGGTCTGAGGGAACACACTTAATTTATTGTAGAGTAGTGGCCTGAGGGAACACACTTAATGTATTGTAGATATGTGGTAGTAGAGTAGTGGTCTGAGGGAACACACTTAATGTATTGTAGATATGTGGTAGTAGAGTAGTGGTCTGAGGGAACACACTTAATGTATTGTAGAGTAGTGGTAGTAGAGTAGTGGTCTGAGGGAACACACTTAATGTATTGTAGATATGTGGTAGTAGAGTAGTGGTCTGAGGGAACACACTTAATGTATTGTAGAGTAGTGGTAGTAGAGTAGTGGTCTGAGGGAACACACTTAATGTATTGTAGATATGTGATAGTAGAGTAGTGGTCTGAGGGAACACACTTAATGTATTGTAGAGTAGTGGTAGTAGAGTAGTGGTCTGAGGGAACACACTTAATGTATTGTAGAGTAGTGGTCTGAGGGAACACACTTAATGTATTGTAGAGTAGTGGTCTGAGGGAACACACTTAATGTATTGTAGAGTAGTGGTCTGAGGTAACACACTTAATGTATTGTAGAGTAGTGGTAGTAGAGTAGTGGTCTGAGGGAACACACTTAATGTATTGTAGAGTAGTGGTCTGAGGGAACACACTTAATGTATTGTAGATATGTGGTAGTAGAGTAGTGGTCTGAGGGAACACACTTAATGTATTGTAGATATGTGGTAGTAGAGTAGTGGTCTGAGGGAACACACTTAATGTATTGTAGAGTAGTGGTCTGAGGGAACACACTTAATGTATTGTAGATATGTGGTAGTAGAGTAGTGGTCTGAGGGAACACACTTAATGTATTGTAGATATGCGGTAGTAGAGTAGTGGTCTGAGGGAACACACTTAATGTATTGTAGATATGTGGTAGTAGAGTAGTGGTCTGAGGGAACACACTTAATTTATTGTAGATACAGTGCCTTGCGAAAGTATTCGGCCCCCTTGAACTTTGCGACCTTTTGCCACATTTCAGGCTTCAAACATAAAGATATTTTATTTTTTTGTGAAGAATCAACAACAAGTGGGACACAATCATGAAGTGGAATGACATTTATTGGATATTTCAAACTTTTTTAACAAATCAAAAACTGAAAAATTGGGCGTGCAAAATTATTCAGCCCCTTTACTTTTAGTGCAGCAAACTCTCTCCAGAAGTTCAGTGAGGATCTCTGAATGATCCAATGTTGACCTAAATGACTAATGATGATAAATACAATCCACCTGTGTGTAATCAAGTCTCCGTATATATGCACCTGCACTGTGATAGTCTCAGAGGTCTGTTAAAAGCGCAGAGAGCATCATGAAGAACAAGGAACACACCAGGCAGGTCCGAGATACTGTTGTGAAGAAGTTTAAAGCCAGATTTGGATACAAAAAGATTTCCCAAGCTTTAAACATCCCAAGGAGCACTGTGCAAGCGATAATATTGAAATGGAAGGAGTATCAGACCACTGCAAATCTACCAAGACCTAGCCGTCCCTCTAAACTTTCAGCTCATACAAGGAGAAGACTGAACAGAGATGCAGCCAAGAGGCCCATGATCACTCTGGATGAACTGCAGAGATCTACAGCTGAGGTGGGAGACTCTGTCCATAGGACAACAATCAGTCGTATATTGCACAAATCTGGCCTTTATGGAAGAGTGGCAAGAAGAAAGCCATTTCTTAAAGATATCCATAAAAAGTGTTGTTTAAAGTTTGCCACAAGCCACCTGGGAGACACACCAAACATGTGGCAGAAGGTGCTCTGGTCAGATGAAACCAAAATTGAACTTTTTGGCAACAATGCAAAACGTTATGTTTGGCGTAAAAGCAACACAGCTGAACACACCATCCCCACTGTCAAACATGGTGGTGGCAGCATCATGGTTTGGGCCTGCTTTTCTTCAGCAGGGACAGGGAAGATGGTTAAAATTGATGGGAAGATGGATGGAGCCAAATACAGGACCATTCTGGAAGAAAACCTGATGGAGTCTGCAAAAGACCTGAGACTGGGACGGAGATTTGTCTTCCAACAAGACAATGATCCAAAACATAAAGCAAAATCTACAATGGAATGCTTCAAAAATAAACATATCCAGGTGTTAGAATGGCCAAGTCAAAGTCCAGACCTGAATCCAATCGAGAATCTGTGGAAAGAACTGAAAACTGCTGTTCACAAATGCTCTCCATCCAACCTCACTGAGCTTGAGCTGTTTTGCAAGGAGGAATGGGAAAAAATGTCAGTCTCTCGATGTGCAAAACTGATAGAGACATACCCCAAGCGACTTACAGCTGTAATCGCAGCAAAAGGTGGCGCTACAAAGTATTAACTTAAGGGGGCTGAATAATTTTGCACGCCCAATTTTTCAGTTTTTGATTTGTAAAAAAAGTTTGAAATATCCAATAAATGTCGTTCCACTTCATGATTGTGTCCCACTTGTTGTTGATTCTTCACAAAAAAATACAGTTTTATATCTTTATGTTTGAAGCCTGAAATGTGGCAAAAGGTCGCAAAGTTCAAGGGGGCCGAATACTTTCGCAAGGCACTGTATGTGGTAGTAGAGTAGTGGTCTGAGGGAACACACTTAATGTATTGTAGATATGTGGTAGTAGAGTAGTGGTCTGAGGGAACACACTTAATGTGTTGTAGATATGTGGTAGTAGAGTAGTGGTCTGAGGGAACACACTTAATGTATTGTAGAGTAGTGGTAGTAGAGTAGTGGTCTGAGGGAACACACTTAATGTATTGTAGAGTAGTGGTAGTAGAGTAATGGTCTGAGGGAACACACTTAATGTGTTGTAGATATGTGGTAGTAGAGTAGTGGTCTGAGGGAACACACTTAATGTGTTGTAGATATGTGGTAGTAGAGTAGTGGTCTGAGGGAACACACTTAATGTATTGTAGAGTAGTGGTAGTAGAGTAGTGGTCTGAGGTAACACACTTAATGTGTTGTAGATATGTGGTAGTAGAGTAGTGGTCTGAGGGAACACACTTAATGTATTGTAGATATGTGGTAGTAGAGTAGTGGTCTGAGGTAACACACTTAATGTGTTGTAGATATGTGGTAGTAGAGTAGTGGTCTGAGGTAACACACTTAATGTGTTGTAGATATGTGGTAGTAGAGTAGTGGTCTGAGGGAACACACTTAATGTATTGTAGAGTAGTGGTCTGAGGTAACACTTAATGTATTGTGGTAGTAGAGTAGTGGTCTGAGGGAACACACTTAATGTATTGTAGAGTAGTGGTCTGAGGGAACACACTTAATGTATTGTAGATATGTGGTAGTAGAGTAGTGGTCTGAGGGAACACACTTAATGTATTGTAGAGTAGTGGTCTGAGGGAACACACTTAATGTATTGTAGATATGTGGTAGTAGAGTAGTGGTCTGAGGGAACACACTTAATGTATTGTAGATATGTGGTAGTAGAGTAGTGGTCTGAGGGAACACACTTAATGTATTGTAGAGTAGTGGTCTGAGGGAACACACTTAATGTATTGTAGAGTAGTGGTCTGAGGTAACACACTTAATATATTGTAGAGTAGTGGCCTGAGGGAACACACTTAATGTATTGTAGAGTAGTGGTAGTAGAGTAGTGGTCTGAGGGAACACACTTAATGTATTGTAGATATGTGGTAGTAGAGTAGTGGCCTGAGGGAACACACTTAATGTATTGTAGAGTAGTGGCCTGAGGGAACACACTTAATGTATTGTAGAGTAGTGGTAGTAGAGTAGTGGTCTGAGGGAACACACTTAATGTATTGTAGATATGTGGTAGTAGAGTAGTGGCCTGAGGGAACACACTTAATGTATTGTAGATATGTGGTAGTAGAGTAGTGGTCTGAGGGAACACACTTAATGTATTGTAGAGTAGTGGCCTGAGGGAACACACTTAATGTATTGTAGAGTAGTGGTCTGAGGGAACACACTTAATGTATTGTAGAGTAGTGGTAGTAGAGTAATGGTCTGAGGGAACACACTTAATGTATTGTAGAGTAGTGGTAGTAGAGTAGTGGTCTGAGGGAACACACTTAATGTATTGTAGAGTAGTGGCCTGAGGGAACACACTTAATGTGTTGTAGAGTAGTGGTCTGAGGGAACACACTTAATGTATTGTAGATATGTGGTAGTAGAGTAGTGGTCTGAGGGAACACACTTAATGTATTGTAGATATGTGGTAGTAGAGTAGTGGTCTGAGGGAACACACTTAATGTATTGTAGAGTAGTGGTCTGAGGGAACAAACTTAATGTATTGTAGAGTAGTGGTAGTAGAGTAGTGGTCTGAGGGAACACACTTAATGTATTGTAGAGTAGTGGTCTGAGGGAACACACTTAATGTATTGTAGAGTAATGGCCTGAGGGAACACACTTAATGTATTGTAGAGTAATGGTCTGAGGGAACACACTTAATGTATTGTAGAGTAATGGTCTGAGGGAACAAACTTAATGTATTGTAGAGTAGTGGTCTGAGGGAACACACTTAATGTATTGTAGAGTAATGGTCTGAGGGAACACACTTAATGTATTGTAGATATGTGGTAGTAGAGTAGTGGTCTGAGGGAACACACTTAATGTGTTGTAGAGTAGTGGTAGTAGAGTAGTGGTCTGAGGGAACACACTTAATGTATTGTAGAGTAGTGGTAGTAGAGTAGTGGTCTGAGGGAACACACTTAATGTATTGTAGAGTAGTGGTCTGAGGGAACACACTTAATGTATTGTAGAGTAGTGGTCTGAGGTAACACTTAATGTATTGTAGAGTAGTGGTAGTAGAGTAGTGGTCTGAGGGAACACACTTAATGTGTTGTAGAGTAGTGGTCTGAGGTAACACACTTAATGTGTTGTAGAGTAGTGGTAGTAGAGTAGTGGTCTGAGGGAACACACTTAATGTATTGTAGATATGTGGTAGTAGAGTAGTGGTCTGAGGGAACACACTTAATGTGTTGTAGATATGTGGTAGTAGAGTAGTGGTCTGAGGGAACACACTTAATGTGTTGTAGATATGTGGTAGTAGAGTAGTGGTCTGAGGGAACACACTTAATGTATTGTAGAGTAGTGGTAGTAGAGTAGTGGTCTGAGGGAACACACTTAATGTATTGTAGAGTAGTGGTAGTAGAGTAGTGGTCTGAGGGAACACACTTAATGTATTGTAGAGTAGTGGTAGTAGAGTAGTGGTCTGAGGGAACACACTTAATGTATTGTAGATATGTGGTAGTAGAGTAATGGTATGAGGGAACACACTTAATGTATTGTAGATATGTGGTAGTAGAGTAGTGGTCTGAGGGAACACACTTAATGTGTTGTAGAGTAGTGGTAGTAGAGTAGTGGTCTGAGGGAACACACTTAATGTATTGTAGAGTAGTGGTCTGAGGGAACACACTTAATGTATTGTAGATATGTGGTAGTAGAGTAGTGGTCTGAGGGAACACACTTAATGTATTGTAGATATGTGGTAGTAGAGTAGTGGTCTGAGGGAACACACTTAATATATTGTAGATATGTGGTAGTAGAGTAGTGGTCTGAGGTAACACTTAATGTGTTGTAGATATGTGGTAGTAGAGTAGTGGTCTGAGGGAACACACTTAATGTGTTGTAGATATGTGGTAGTAGAGTAGTGGTCTGAGGTAACACTTAATGTGTTGTAGATATGTGGTAGTAGAGTAGTGGTCTGAGGTAACACACTTAATGTATTGTAGATATGTGGTAGTAGAGTAGTGGTCTGAGGGAACACACTTAATGTATTGTAGAGTAGTGGTCTGAGGGAACACACTTAATGTGTTGTAGATATGTGGTAGTAGAGTAGTGGTCTGAGGGAACACACTTAATGTATTGTAGATATGTGGTAGTAGAGTAGTGGTCTGAGGGAACACACTTAATGTATTGTAGAGTAGTGGTAGTAGAGTAGTGGTCTGAGGGAACACACTTAATGTATTGTAGAGTAGTGGTCTGAGGTAACACACTTAATGTATTGTAGATATGTGGTAGTAGAGTAGTGGTCTGAGGGAACACACTTAATGTATTGTAGATATGTGGTAGTAGAGTAGTGGTCTGAGGTAACACACTTAATGTATTGTAGAGTAGTGGTAGTAGAGTAGTGGTCTGAGGGAACACACTTAATGTATTGTAGATATGTGGTAGTAGAGTAGTGGTCTGAGGGAACACACTTAATGTATTGTAGATATGTGGTAGTAGAGTAGTGGTCTGAGGGAGCACACTTAATGTGTTGTAGATATGTGGTAGTAGAGTAGTGGTCTGAGGGAACACACTTAATGTGTTGTAGATATGTGGTAGTAGAGTAGTGGTCTGAGGGAACACACTTAATGTGTTGTAGAGTAGTGGTCTGAGGGAACACACTTAATGTATTGTAGAGTAGTGGTCTGAGGGAACACACTTAATGTATTGTAGAGTAGTGGTAGTAGAGTAGTGGTCTGAGGGAACACACTTAATGTGTTGTAGATATGTGGTAGTAGAGTAGTGGTCTGAGGGAACACACTTAATGTATTGTAGATATGTGGTAGTAGAGTAGTGGTCTGAGGGAACACACTTAATGTGTTGTAGATATGTGGTAGTAGAGTAGTGGTCTGAGGGAACACACTTAATGTATTGTAGATATGTGGTAGTAGAGTAGTGGTCTGAGGGAACACACTTAATGTGTTGTAGATATGTGGTAGTAGAGTAGTGGTCTGAGGGAACACACTTAATGTATTGTAGATATGTGGTAGTAGAGTAGTGGTCTGAGGTAACACTTAATGTATTGTGGTAGTAGAGTAGTGGTCTGAGGGAACACACTTAATGTATTGTAGAGTAGTGGTCTGAGGGAACACACTTAATGTATTGTAGATATGTGGTAGTAGAGTAGTGGTCTGAGGGAACACACTTAATGTATTGTAGATATGTGGTAGTAGAGTAGTGGTCTGAGGGAACACACTTAATGTGTTGTAGATATGTGGTAGTAGAGTAGTGGTCTGAGGGAACACACTTAATGTATTGTAGATATGTGGTAGTAGAGTAGTGGTCTGAGGGAACACACTTAATGTGTTGTAGAGTAGTGGTAGTAGAGTAGTGGTCTGAGGGAACACACTTAATGTATTGTAGAGTAGTGGTAGTAGAGTAGTGGTCTGAGGGAACACACTTAATGTATTGTAGAGTAGTGGTAGTAGAGTAGTGGTCTGAGGGAACACACTTAATGTATTGTAGAGTAGTGGTCTGAGGGAACACACTTAATGTGTTGTAGAGTAGTGGTCTGAGGGAACACACTTAATGTATTGTAGAGTAGTGGTCTGAGGTAACACACTTAATGTATTGTAGATATGTGGTAGTAGAGTAGTGGTCTGAGGGAACACACTTAATGTATTGTAGATATGTGGTAGTAGAGTAGTGGTCTGAGGTAACACACTTAATGTATTGTAGATATGTGGTAGTAGAGTAGTGGTCTGAGGGAACACACTTAATGTATTGTAGATATGTGGTAGTAGAGTAGTGGTCTGAGGGAACACACTTAATGTATTGTAGAGTAGTGGTCTGAGGGAACACACTTAATGTGTTGTAGATATGTGGTAGTAGAGTAGTGGTCTGAGGTAACACACTTAATGTATTGTAGAGTAGTGGTCTGAGGGAACACACTTAATGTATTGTAGATATGTGGTAGTAGAGTAGTGGTCTGAGGGAACACACTTAATGTATTGTAGATATGTGGTCTGAGGGAACACACTTAATGTATTGTAGAGTAGTGGTAGTAGAGTAGTGGTCTGAGGGAACACACTTAATGTATTGTAGATATGTGGTAGTAGAGTAGTGGTCTGAGGGAACACACTTAATGTATTGTAGATATGTGGTAGTAGAGTAGTGGTCTGAGGGAGCACACTTAATGTGTTGTAGATATGTGGTAGTAGAGTAGTGGTCTGAGGGAACACACTTAATGTATTGTAGAGTAGTGGTAGTAGAGTAGTGGTCTGAGGGAACACACTTAATGTGTTGTAGATATGTGGTAGTAGAGTAGTGGTCTGAGGGAACACACTTAATGTGTTGTAGATATGTGGTAGTAGAGTAGTGGTCTGAGGGAACACACTTAATGTGTTGTAGATATGTGGTAGTAGAGTAGTGGTCTGAGGGAACACACTTAATGTATTGTAGAGTAGTGGTCTGAGGGAACACACTTAATGTGTTGTAGATATGTGGTAGTAGAGTAGTGGTCTGAGGGAACACACTTAATGTATTGTAGATATGTGGTAGTAGAGTAGTGGTCTGAGGGAACACACTTAATGTGTTGTAGATATGTGGTAGTAGAGTAGTGGTCTGAGGGAACACACTTAATGTATTGTAGAGTAGTGGTCTGAGGTAACACACTTAATGTATTGTAGATATGTGGTAGTAGAGTAGTGGTCTGAGGGAACACACTTAATGTATTGTAGATATGTGGTAGTAGAGTAGTGGTCTGAGGGAACACACTTAATGTATTGTAGATATGTGGTAGTAGAGTAGTGGTCTGAGGGAACACACTTAATGTATTGTAGAGTAGTGGTCTGAGGGAACACACTTAATGTATTGTAGAGTAGTGGTAGTAGAGTAGTGGTCTGAGGGAACACACTTAATGTATTGTAGATATGTGGTAGTAGAGTAGTGGTCTGAGGGAACACACTTAATGTATTGTATAGTAGTGGTCTGAGGGAACACACTTAATGTATTGTAGAGTAGTGGTAGTAGAGTAGTGGTCTGAGGGAACACACTTAATGTATTGTAGAGTAGTGGTAGTAGAGTAGTGGTCTGAGGGAACACACTTAATGTATTGTAGATATGTGGTAGTAGAGTAGTGGTCTGAGGGAACACTCTTAATGTGTTGTAGATATGTGGTAGTAGAGTAGTGGTCTGAGGGAACACACTTAATGTGTTGTAGAGTAGTGGTCTGAGGGAACACACTTAATGTATTGTAGAGTAGTGGTCTGAGGGAACACACTTAATGTATTGTAGAGTAGTGGTAGTAGAGTAGTGGTCTGAGGGAACACACTTAATGTATTGTAGATATGTGGTAGTAGAGTAGTGGTCTGAGGGAACACACTTAATGTGTTGTAGATATGTGGTAGTAGAGTAGTGGTCTGAGGGAACACACTTAATGTATTGTAGATATGTGGTAGTAGAGTAGTGGTCTGAGGGAACACACTTAATGTGTTGTAGATATGTGGTAGTAGAGTAGTGGTCTGAGGGAACACACTTAATGTATTGTAGAGTAGTGGTCTGAGGGAACACACTTAATGTATTGTAGAGTAGTGGTCTGAGGTAACACACTTAATGTATTGTAGATATGTGGTAGTAGAGTAGTGGTCTGAGGGAACACACTTAATGTATTGTAGATATGTGGTAGTAGAGTAGTGGTCTGAGGGAACACACTTAATGTATTGTAGAGTAGTGGTCTGAGGGAACACACTTAATGTATTGTAGAGTAGTGGTCTGAGGGAACACACTTAATGTATTGTAGAGTAGTGGTCTGAGGGAACACACTTAATTTATTGTAGAGTAGTGGCCTGAGGGAACACACTTAATTTATTGTAGAGTAGTGGTAGTAGAGTAGTGGTCTGAGGGAACACACTTAATGTGTTGTAGATATGTGGTAGTAGTGGTCTGAGGGAACACACTTAATTTATTGTAGAGTAGTGGTCTGAGGGAACACACTTAATGTATTGTAGAGTAGTGGTAGTAGAGTAGTGGTCTGAGGGAACACACTTAATGTGTTGTAGATATGTGGTAGTAGAGTAGTGGTCTGAGGGAACACACTTAATGTGTTGTAGAGTAGTGGTCTGAGGGAACACACTTAATGTGTTGTAGATATGTGGTAGTAGAGTAGTGGTCTGAGGGAACACACTTAATGTATTGTAGATATGTGGTAGTAGAGTAGTGGTCTGAGGGAACACACTTAATGTGTTGTAGATATGTGGTAGTAGAGTAGTGGTCTGAGGGAACACTCTTAATGTATTGTAGAGTAGTGGTCTGAGGGAACACACTTAATGTATTGTAGAGTAGTGGCCTGAGGGAACACACTTAATGTATTGTAGATATGTGGTAGTAGAGTAGTGGTCTGAGGGAACACACTTAATGTGTTGTAGATATGTGGTAGTAGAGTAGTGGTCTGAGGGAACACACTTAATGTATTGTAGATATGTGGTAGTAGAGTAGTGGTCTGAGGGAACACACTTAATGTATTGTAGAGTAGTGGTCTGAGGTAACACACTTAATGTATTGTAGAGTAGTGGTAGTAGAGTAGTGGTCTGAGGTAACACACTTAATGTATTGTAGATATGTGGTAGTAGAGTAGTGGTCTGAGGGAGCACACTTAATGTATTGTAGAGTAGTGGTAGTAGAGTAGTGGTCTGAGGGAACACACTTAATGTATTGTAGATATGTGGTAGTAGAGTAGTGGTCTGAGGGAACACACTTAATGTATTGTAGATATGTGGTAGTAGAGTAGTGGTCTGAGGTAACACACTTAATGTATTGTAGATATGTGGTAGTAGAGTAGTGGTCTGAGGGAACACACTTAATGTATTGTAGAGTAGTGGTCTGAGGGAACACACTTAATGTATTGTAGAGTAGTGGTCTGAGGGAACACACTTAATGTATTGTAGAGTAGTGGTAGTAGAGTAGTGGTCTGAGGGAACACACTTAATGTATTGTAGATATGTGGTAGTAGAGTAGTGGTCTGAGGGAGCACACTTAATGTATTGTAGATATGTGGTAGTAGAGTAGTGGTCTGAGGGAACACACTTAATGTATTGTAGATATGTGGTAGTAGAGTAGTGGTCTGAGGGAACACACTTAATGTATTGTAGATATGTGGTAGTAGAGTAGTGGTCTGAGGGAACACACTTAATGTATTGTAGATATGTGGTAGTAGAGTAGTGGTCTGAGGGAACACACTTAATGTATTGTAGAGTAGTGGTCTGAGGGAACACACTTAATGTATTGTAGAGTAGTGGTCTGAGGGAACACACTTAATGTATTGTAGAGTAGTGGTCTGAGGTAACACACTTAATGTATTGTAGAGTAGTGGTAGTAGAGTAGTGGTCTGAGGTAACACACTTAATGTATTGTAGAGTAGTGGTAGTAGAGTAGTGGTCTGAGGTAACACACTTAATGTATTGTAGAGTAGTGGTAGTAGAGTAGTGGTCTGAGGGAACACACTTAATGTATTGTAGATATGTGGTAGTAGAGTAGTGGTCTGAGGGAACACACTTAATTTATTGTAGATACAGTGCCTTGCGAAAGTATTCGGCCCCCTTGAACTTTGCGACCTTTTGCCACATTTCAGGCTTCAAACATAAAGATATTTTATTTTTTTGTGAAGAATCAACAACAAGTGGGACACAATCATGAAGTGGAATGACATTTATTGGATATTTCAAACTTTTTTAACAAATCAAAAACTGAAAAATTGGGCGTGCAAAATTATTCAGCCCCTTTACTTTTAGTGCAGCAAACTCTCTCCAGAAGTTCAGTGAGGATCTCTGAATGATCCAATGTTGACCTAAATGACTAATGATGATAAATACAATCCACCTGTGTGTAATCAAGTCTCCGTATATATGCACCTGCACTGTGATAGTCTCAGAGGTCTGTTAAAAGCGCAGAGAGCATCATGAAGAACAAGGAACACACCAGGCAGGTCCGAGATACTGTTGTGAAGAAGTTTAAAGCCAGATTTGGATACAAAAAGATTTCCCAAGCTTTAAACATCCCAAGGAGCACTGTGCAAGCGATAATATTGAAATGGAAGGAGTATCAGACCACTGCAAATCTACCAAGACCTAGCCGTCCCTCTAAACTTTCAGCTCATACAAGGAGAAGACTGAACAGAGATGCAGCCAAGAGGCCCATGATCACTCTGGATGAACTGCAGAGATCTACAGCTGAGGTGGGAGACTCTGTCCATAGGACAACAATCAGTCGTATATTGCACAAATCTGGCCTTTATGGAAGAGTGGCAAGAAGAAAGCCATTTCTTAAAGATATCCATAAAAAGTGTTGTTTAAAGTTTGCCACAAGCCACCTGGGAGACACACCAAACATGTGGCAGAAGGTGCTCTGGTCAGATGAAACCAAAATTGAACTTTTTGGCAACAATGCAAAACGTTATGTTTGGCGTAAAAGCAACACAGCTGAACACACCATCCCCACTGTCAAACATGGTGGTGGCAGCATCATGGTTTGGGCCTGCTTTTCTTCAGCAGGGACAGGGAAGATGGTTAAAATTGATGGGAAGATGGATGGAGCCAAATACAGGACCATTCTGGAAGAAAACCTGATGGAGTCTGCAAAAGACCTGAGACTGGGACGGAGATTTGTCTTCCAACAAGACAATGATCCAAAACATAAAGCAAAATCTACAATGGAATGCTTCAAAAATAAACATATCCAGGTGTTAGAATGGCCAAGTCAAAGTCCAGACCTGAATCCAATCGAGAATCTGTGGAAAGAACTGAAAACTGCTGTTCACAAATGCTCTCCATCCAACCTCACTGAGCTTGAGCTGTTTTGCAAGGAGGAATGGGAAAAAATGTCAGTCTCTCGATGTGCAAAACTGATAGAGACATACCCCAAGCGACTTACAGCTGTAATCGCAGCAAAAGGTGGCGCTACAAAGTATTAACTTAAGGGGGCTGAATAATTTTGCACGCCCAATTTTTCAGTTTTTGATTTGTAAAAAAAGTTTGAAATATCCAATAAATGTCGTTCCACTTCATGATTGTGTCCCACTTGTTGTTGATTCTTCACAAAAAAATACAGTTTTATATCTTTATGTTTGAAGCCTGAAATGTGGCAAAAGGTCGCAAAGTTCAAGGGGGCCGAATACTTTCGCAAGGCACTGTATGTGGTAGTAGAGTAGTGGTCTGAGGGAACACACTTAATGTATTGTAGATATGTGGTAGTAGAGTAGTGGTCTGAGGGAACACACTTAATGTATTGTAGATATGTGGTAGTAGAGTAGTGGTCTGAGGGAACACACTTAATGTGTTGTAGATATGTGGTAGTAGAGTAGTGGTCTGAGGGAACACACTTAATGTATTGTAGAGTAGTGGTCTGAGGGAACACACTTAATGTATTGTAGAGTAGTGGTCTGAGGTAACACACTTAATGTATTGTAGAGTAGTGGTAGTAGAGTAGTGGTCTGAGGGAACACACTTAATGTGTTGTAGATATGTGGTAGTAGTGGTCTGAGGGAACACACTTAATTTATTGTAGAGTAGTGGCCTGAGGGAACACACTTAATGTATTGTAGATATGTGGTAGTAGAGTAGTGGTCTGAGGGAACACACTTAATGTATTGTAGATATGTGGTAGTAGAGTAGTGGTCTGAGGGAACACACTTAATGTATTGTAGATATGTGGTAGTAGAGTAGTGGTCTGAGGGAACACACTTAATGTATTGTAGATATGTGGTAGTAGAGTAGTGGTCTGAGGGAACACACTTAATGTGTTGTAGATATGTGGTAGTAGAGTAGTGGTCTGAGGGAACACACTTAATGTGTTGTAGATATGTGGTAGTAGAGTAGTGGTCTGAGGGAACACACTTAATGTGTTGTAGATATGTGGTAGTAGAGTAGTGGTCTGAGGGAACACACTTAATGTATTGTAGAGTAGTGGTAGTAGAGTAGTGGTCTGAGGGAACACACTTAATGTATTGTAGATATGTGGTAGTAGAGTAGTGGTCTGAGGGAACACACTTAATGTATTGTAGATATGTGGTAGTAGAGTAGTGGTCTGAGGGAACACACTTAATGTATTGTAGAGTAGTGGTAGTAGAGTAGTGGTCTGAGGGAACACACTTAATGTATTGTAGATATGTGATAGTAGAGTAGTGGTCTGAGGGAACACACTTAATGTATTGTAGAGTAGTGGTAGTAGAGTAGTGGTCTGAGGGAACACACTTAATGTATTGTAGAGTAGTGGTCTGAGGGAACACACTTAATGTATTGTAGAGTAGTGGTCTGAGGGAACACACTTAATGTATTGTAGAGTAATGGTCTGAGGTAACACACTTAATGTATTGTAGAGTAGTGGTCTGAGGTAACACACTTAATGTATTGTAGAGTAGTGGTAGTAGAGTAGTGGTCTGAGGGAACACACTTAATGTATTGTAGAGTAGTGGTCTGAGGGAACACACTTAATGTATTGTAGATATGTGGTAGTAGAGTAGTGGTCTGAGGGAACACACTTAATGTATTGTAGATATGTGGTAGTAGAGTAGTGGTCTGAGGGAACACACTTAATGTATTGTAGAGTAGTGGTCTGAGGGAACACACTTAATGTATTGTAGATATGTGGTAGTAGAGTAGTGGTCTGAGGGAACACACTTAATGTATTGTAGATATGCGGTAGTAGAGTAGTGGTCTGAGGGAACACACTTAATGTATTGTAGATATGTGGTAGTAGAGTAGTGGTCTGAGGGAACACACTTAATTTATTGTAGATACAGTGCCTTGCGAAAGTATTCGGCCCCCTTGAACTTTGCGACCTTTTGCCACATTTCAGGCTTCAAACATAAAGATATTTTATTTTTTTGTGAAGAATCAACAACAAGTGGGACACAATCATGAAGTGGAATGACATTTATTGGATATTTCAAACTTTTTTAACAAATCAAAAACTGAAAAATTGGGCGTGCAAAATTATTCAGCCCCTTTACTTTTAGTGCAGCAAACTCTCTCCAGAAGTTCAGTGAGGATCTCTGAATGATCCAATGTTGACCTAAATGACTAATGATGATAAATACAATCCACCTGTGTGTAATCAAGTCTCCGTATATATGCACCTGCACTGTGATAGTCTCAGAGGTCTGTTAAAAGCGCAGAGAGCATCATGAAGAACAAGGAACACACCAGGCAGGTCCGAGATACTGTTGTGAAGAAGTTTAAAGCCAGATTTGGATACAAAAAGATTTCCCAAGCTTTAAACATCCCAAGGAGCACTGTGCAAGCGATAATATTGAAATGGAAGGAGTATCAGACCACTGCAAATCTACCAAGACCTAGCCGTCCCTCTAAACTTTCAGCTCATACAAGGAGAAGACTGAACAGAGATGCAGCCAAGAGGCCCATGATCACTCTGGATGAACTGCAGAGATCTACAGCTGAGGTGGGAGACTCTGTCCATAGGACAACAATCAGTCGTATATTGCACAAATCTGGCCTTTATGGAAGAGTGGCAAGAAGAAAGCCATTTCTTAAAGATATCCATAAAAAGTGTTGTTTAAAGTTTGCCACAAGCCACCTGGGAGACACACCAAACATGTGGCAGAAGGTGCTCTGGTCAGATGAAACCAAAATTGAACTTTTTGGCAACAATGCAAAACGTTATGTTTGGCGTAAAAGCAACACAGCTGAACACACCATCCCCACTGTCAAACATGGTGGTGGCAGCATCATGGTTTGGGCCTGCTTTTCTTCAGCAGGGACAGGGAAGATGGTTAAAATTGATGGGAAGATGGATGGAGCCAAATACAGGACCATTCTGGAAGAAAACCTGATGGAGTCTGCAAAAGACCTGAGACTGGGACGGAGATTTGTCTTCCAACAAGACAATGATCCAAAACATAAAGCAAAATCTACAATGGAATGCTTCAAAAATAAACATATCCAGGTGTTAGAATGGCCAAGTCAAAGTCCAGACCTGAATCCAATCGAGAATCTGTGGAAAGAACTGAAAACTGCTGTTCACAAATGCTCTCCATCCAACCTCACTGAGCTTGAGCTGTTTTGCAAGGAGGAATGGGAAAAAATGTCAGTCTCTCGATGTGCAAAACTGATAGAGACATACCCCAAGCGACTTACAGCTGTAATCGCAGCAAAAGGTGGCGCTACAAAGTATTAACTTAAGGGGGCTGAATAATTTTGCACGCCCAATTTTTCAGTTTTTGATTTGTAAAAAAAGTTTGAAATATCCAATAAATGTCGTTCCACTTCATGATTGTGTCCCACTTGTTGTTGATTCTTCACAAAAAAATACAGTTTTATATCTTTATGTTTGAAGCCTGAAATGTGGCAAAAGGTCGCAAAGTTCAAGGGGGCCGAATACTTTCGCAAGGCACTGTATGTGGTAGTAGAGTAGTGGTCTGAGGGAACACACTTAATGTATTGTAGATATGTGGTAGTAGAGTAGTGGTCTGAGGGAACACACTTAATGTATTGTAGATATGTGGTAGTAGAGTAGTGGTCTGAGGGAACACACTTAATGTATTGTAGAGTAGTGGTCTGAGGGAACACACTTAATGTATTGTAGATATGTGGTAGTAGAGTAGTGGTCTGAGGGAACACACTTAATGTATTGTAGATATGTGGTAGTAGAGTAGTGGTCTGAGGGAACACACTTAATGTGTTGTAGATATGTGGTAGTAGAGTAGTGGTCTGAGGGAACACACTTAATGTGTTGTAGAGTAGTGGTCTGAGGTAACACACTTAATGTATTGTAGATATGTGGTAGTAGAGTAGTGGTCTGAGGGAACACACTTAATGTGTTGTAGATATGTGGTAGTAGAGTAGTGGTCTGAGGGAACACACTTAATGTATTGTAGAGTAGTGGTCTGAGGGAACACACTTAATGTATTGTAGAGTAGTGGTCTGAGGGAACACACTTAATGTATTGTAGAGTAGTGGTCTGAGGTAACACACTTAATGTATTGTAGAGTAGTGGTAGTAGAGTAGTGGTCTGAGGGAACACACTTAATGTGTTGTAGATATGTGGTAGTAGTGGTCTGAGGGAACACACTTAATTTATTGTAGAGTAGTGGCCTGAGGGAACACACTTAATGTATTGTAGATATGTGGTAGTAGAGTAGTGGTCTGAGGGAACACACTTAATGTATTGTAGATATGTGGTAGTAGAGTAGTGGTCTGAGGGAACACACTTAATGTATTGTAGATATGTGGTAGTAGAGTAGTGGTCTGAGGGAACACACTTAATGTATTGTAGATATGTGGTAGTAGAGTAGTGGTCTGAGGGAACACACTTAATGTGTTGTAGATATGTGGTAGTAGAGTAGTGGTCTGAGGGAACACACTTAATGTGTTGTAGATATGTGGTAGTAGAGTAGTGGTCTGAGGGAACACACTTAATGTGTTGTAGATATGTGGTAGTAGAGTAGTGGTCTGAGGGAACACACTTAATGTATTGTAGAGTAGTGGTAGTAGAGTAGTGGTCTGAGGGAACACACTTAATGTATTGTAGAGTAGTGGTCTGAGGGAACACACTTAATGTATTGTAGATATGTGGTAGTAGAGTAGTGGTCTGAGGGAACACACTTAATGTATTGTAGATATGTGGTAGTAGAGTAGTGGTCTGAGGGAACACACTTAATGTATTGTAGAGTAGTGGTAGTAGAGTAGTGGTCTGAGGGAACACACTTAATGTATTGTAGATATGTGATAGTAGAGTAGTGGTCTGAGGGAACACACTTAATGTATTGTAGATATGTGGTAGTAGAGTAGTGGTCTGAGGGAACACACTTAATGTATTGTAGAGTAGTGGTCTGAGGGAACACACTTAATGTATTGTAGAGTAGTGGTCTGAGGTAACACACTTAATGTATTGTAGAGTAGTGGTCTGAGGTAACACACTTAATGTGTTGTAGATATGTGGTAGTAGAGTAGTGGTCTGAGGGAACACACTTAATGTATTGTAGAGTAGTGGTAGTAGAGTAGTGGTCTGAGGGAACACACTTAATGTATTGTAGAGTAGTGGTCTGAGGTAACACACTTAATGTATTGTAGAGTAGTGGTAGTAGAGTAGTGGTCTGAGGTAACACACTTAATGTATTGTAGATATGTGGTAGTAGAGTAGTGGTCTGAGGGAGCACACTTAATGTATTGTAGAGTAGTGGTAGTAGAGTAGTGGTCTGAGGGAACACACTTAATGTATTGCAGATATGTGATAGTAGAGTAGTGGTCTGAGGGAACACACTTAATGTATTGTAGAGTAGTGGTAGTAGAGTAGTGGTCTGAGGGAACACACTTAATGTATTGTAGAGTAGTGGTCTGAGGGAACACACTTAATGTATTGTAGAGTAGTGGTAGTAGAGTAGTGGTCTGAGGGAACACACTTAATGTATTGTAGATATGTGGTAGTAGAGTAGTGGTCTGAGGGAGCACACTTAATGTATTGTAGATATGTGGTAGTAGAGTAGTGGTCTGAGGTAACACACTTAATGTATTGTAGATATGTGGTAGTAGAGTAGTGGTCTGAGGGAACACACTTAATTTATTGTAGATACAGTGCCTTGCGAAAGTATTCGGCCCCCTTGAACTTTGCGACCTTTTGCCACATTTCAGGCTTCAAACATAAAGATATTTTATTTTTTTGTGAAGAATCAACAACAAGTGGGACACAATCATGAAGTGGAATGACATTTATTGGATATTTCAAACTTTTTTAACAAATCAAAAACTGAAAAATTGGGCGTGCAAAATTATTCAGCCCCTTTACTTTTAGTGCAGCAAACTCTCTCCAGAAGTTCAGTGAGGATCTCTGAATGATCCAATGTTGACCTAAATGACTAATGATGATAAATACAATCCACCTGTGTGTAATCAAGTCTCCGTATATATGCACCTGCACTGTGATAGTCTCAGAGGTCTGTTAAAAGCGCAGAGAGCATCATGAAGAACAAGGAACACACCAGGCAGGTCCGAGATACTGTTGTGAAGAAGTTTAAAGCCAGATTTGGATACAAAAAGATTTCCCAAGCTTTAAACATCCCAAGGAGCACTGTGCAAGCGATAATATTGAAATGGAAGGAGTATCAGACCACTGCAAATCTACCAAGACCTAGCCGTCCCTCTAAACTTTCAGCTCATACAAGGAGAAGACTGAACAGAGATGCAGCCAAGAGGCCCATGATCACTCTGGATGAACTGCAGAGATCTACAGCTGAGGTGGGAGACTCTGTCCATAGGACAACAATCAGTCGTATATTGCACAAATCTGGCCTTTATGGAAGAGTGGCAAGAAGAAAGCCATTTCTTAAAGATATCCATAAAAAGTGTTGTTTAAAGTTTGCCACAAGCCACCTGGGAGACACACCAAACATGTGGCAGAAGGTGCTCTGGTCAGATGAAACCAAAATTGAACTTTTTGGCAACAATGCAAAACGTTATGTTTGGCGTAAAAGCAACACAGCTGAACACACCATCCCCACTGTCAAACATGGTGGTGGCAGCATCATGGTTTGGGCCTGCTTTTCTTCAGCAGGGACAGGGAAGATGGTTAAAATTGATGGGAAGATGGATGGAGCCAAATACAGGACCATTCTGGAAGAAAACCTGATGGAGTCTGCAAAAGACCTGAGACTGGGACGGAGATTTGTCTTCCAACAAGACAATGATCCAAAACATAAAGCAAAATCTACAATGGAATGCTTCAAAAATAAACATATCCAGGTGTTAGAATGGCCAAGTCAAAGTCCAGACCTGAATCCAATCGAGAATCTGTGGAAAGAACTGAAAACTGCTGTTCACAAATGCTCTCCATCCAACCTCACTGAGCTCGAGCTGTTTTGCAAGGAGGAATGGGAAAAAATGTCAGTCTCTCGATGTGCAAAACTGATAGAGACATACCCCAAGCGACTTACAGCTGTAATCGCAGCAAAAGGTGGCGCTACAAAGTATTAACTTAAGGGGGCTGAATAATTTTGCACGCCCAATTTTTCAGTTTTTGATTTGTAAAAAAAGTTTGAAATATCCAATAAATGTCGTTCCACTTCATGATTGTGTCCCACTTGTTGTTGATTCTTCACAAAAAAATTGTATTTGAAGCCTGAAATGTGGCAAAAGGTCGCAAAGTTCAAGGGGGCCGAATACTTTCGCAAGGCACTGTATGTGGTAGTAGAGTAGTGGTCTGAGGGAACACACTTAATGTATTGTAGATATGTGGTAGTAGAGTAGTGGTCTGAGGGAACACACTTAATGTATTGTAGATATGTGGTAGTAGAGTAGTGGTCTGAGGTAACACACTTAATGTGTTGTAGATATGTGGTAGTAGAGTAGTGGTCTGAGGGAACACACTTAATGTATTGTAGATATGTGGTAGTAGAGTAGTGGTCTGAGGTAACACACTTAATGTATTGTAGATATGTGGTAGTAGAGTAGTGGTCTGAGGTAACACACTTAATGTGTTGTAGAGTAGTGGTCTGAGGGAACACACTTAATGTATTGTAGAGTAGTGGTAGTAGAGTAGTGGTCTGAGGGAACACACTTAATGTATTGTAGATATGTGGTAGTAGAGTAGTGGTCTGAGGGAACACACTTAATGTGTTGTAGATATGTGGTAGTAGAGTAGTGGTCTGAGGTAACACACTTAATGTATTGTAGATATGTGGTAGTAGAGTAGTGGTCTGAGGGAACACACTTAATGTATTGTAGAGTAGTGGTAGTAGAGTAGTGGTCTGAGGGAACACACTTAATGTATTGTAGATATGTGGTAGTAGAGTAGTGGTCTGAGGGAACACACTTAATGTATTGTAGAGTAGTGGTCTGAGGGAACACACTTAATGTATTGTAGAGTAGTGGTCTGAGGGAACACACTTAATGTATTGTAGATATGTGGTAGTAGAGTAGTGGTCTGAGGGAACACACTTAATGTATTGTAGAGTAGTGGTAGTAGAGTAGTGGTCTGAGGGAACACACTTAATGTATTGTAGATATGTGGTAGTAGAGTAGTGGTCTGAGGGAACACACTTAATGTGTTGTAGAGTAGTGGTCTGAGGGAACACACTTAATGTATTGTAGATATGTGGTAGTAGAGTAGTGGTCTGAGGGAACACACTTAATGTATTGTAGATATGTGGTAGTAGAGTAGTGGTCTGAGGGAACACACTTAATGTATTGTAGATATGTGGTAGTAGAGTAGTGGTCTGAGGGAACACACTTAATGTATTGTAGATATGTGGTAGTAGAGTAGTGGTCTGAGGGAACACACTTAATGTATTGTAGATATGTGGTAGTAGAGTAGTGGTCTGAGGTAACACACTTAATGTATTGTAGAGTAGTGGTAGTAGAGTAGTGGTCTGAGGGAACACACTTAATGTATTGTAGAGTAGTGGTCTGAGGGAACACACTTAATGTGTTGTAGATATGTGGTAGTAGAGTAGTGGCCTGAGGGAACACACTTAATGTATTGTAGATATGTGGTAGTAGAGTAATGGTCTGAGGGAACACACTTAATGTGTTGTAGATATGTGGTAGTAGAGTAGTGGTCTGAGGGAACACACTTAATGTGTTGTAGAGTAGTGGTAGTAGAGTAGTGGTCTGAGGGAACACACTTAATGTGTTGTAGAGTAGTGGTCTGAGGGAACACACTTAATGTATTGTAGATATGTGGTAGTAGAGTAGTGGTCTGAGGGAGCACACTTAATGTGTTGTAGATATGTGGTAGTAGAGTAGTGGTCTGAGGGAACACACTTAATGTATTGTAGATATGTGGTAGTAGAGTAGTGGTCTGAGGGAACACACTTAATGTATTGTAGATATGTGGTAGTAGAGTAATGGTCTGAGGGAACACACTTAATGTATTGTAGATATGCTGTAGTAGAGTAGTGGTCTGAGGGAACACTCTTAATGTATTGTAGAGTAGTGGTAGTAGAGTAGTGGTCTGAGGGAACACACTTAATGTATTGTAGATATGTGGTAGTAGAGTAGTGGTCTGAGGGAACACTCTTAATGTATTGTAGAGTAGTGGTCTGAGGGAACACACTTAATGTATTGTAGAGTAGTGGTCTGAGGGAACACACTTAATGTATTGTAGAGTAGTGGTAGTAGAGTAGTGGTCTGAGGGAACACACTTAATGTATTGTAGAGTAGTGGTAGTAGAGTAGTGGTCTGAGGGAACACACTTAATGTATTGTAGAGTAGTGGTCTGAGGGAACACACTTAATGTATTGTAGAGTAGTGGTCTGAGGTAACACACTTAATGTATTGTAGATATGTGGTAGTAGAGTAGTGGTCTGAGGGAACACACTTAATGTGTTGTAGATATGTGGTAGTAGAGTAGTGGTCTGAGGGAACACACTTAATGTATTGTAGATATGTGGTAGTAGAGTAGTGGTCTGAGGGAACACACTTAATGTATTGTAGATATGTGGTAGTAGAGTAGTGGTCTGAGGGAACACTCTTAATGTGTTGTAGATATGTGGTAGTAGAGTAGTGGTCTGAGGGAACACACTTAATGTATTGTAGAGTAGTGGTCTGAGGGAACACACTTAATGTATTGTAGAGTAGTGGTAGTAGAGTAGTGGTCTGAGGGAACACACTTAATGTATTGTAGAGTAGTGGTCTGAGGGAACACACTTAATGTATTGTAGAGTAGTGGTAGTAGAGTAGTGGTCTGAGGGAACACACTTAATGTATTGTAGATATGTGGTAGTAGAGTAGTGGTCTGAGGGAACACACTTAATGTATTGTAGAGTAGTGGTCTGAGGGAACACACTTAATGTATTGTAGAGTAGTGGTCTGAGGGAACACACTTAATGTATTGTAGAGTAGTGGTCTGAGGGAACACACTTAATGTGTTGTAGATATGTGGTGGTAGAGTAGTGGTCTGAGGGAACACACTTAATGTATTGTAGAGTAGTGGTCTGAGGGAACACACTTAATGTGTTGTAGATATGTGGTGGTAGAGTAGTGGTCTGAGGGAACACACTTAATGTATTGTAGAGTAGTGGTCTGAGGGAACACACTTAATGTGTTGTAGATATGTGGTAGTAGAGTAGTGGTCTGAGGGAACACACTTAATGTATTGTAGATATGTGGTAGTAGAGTAGTGGTCTGAGGGAACACACTTAATGTGTTGTAGATATGTGGTAGTAGAGTAGTGGTCTGAGGGAACACACTTAATGTATTGTAGATATGTGGTAGTAGAGTGGAGGCCTGAGGGCACACACTTAATGTATAGTAGAGTAGTGGTCTGAGGGAACACACTTAATGTATTGTAGAGTAGTGGTCTGAGGGAACACACTTAATTTATTGTAGAGTAGTGGTCTGAGGGAACACACTTAATGTATTGTAGAGTAGTGGTAGTAGAGTAGTGGTCTGAGGGAACACACTTAATGTGTTGTAGATATGTGGTAGTAGAGTAGTGGTCTGAGGGAACACACTTAATGTATTGTAGAGTAATGGTCTGAGGGAACACACTTAATTTATTGTAGAGTAGTGGTCTGAGGGAACACACTTAATGTATTGTAGATATGTGGTAGTAGAGTAGTGGTCTGAGGGAACACACTTAATGTATTGTAGAGTAGTGGTAGTAGAGTAGTGGTCTGAGGGAACACACTTAATGTATTGTAGATATGTGGTAGTAGAGTAGTGGTCTGAGGGAACACACTTAATGTGTTGTAGATATGTGGTAGTAGAGTAGTGGTCTGAGGGAACACACTTAATGTGTTGTAGATATGTGGTAGTAGAGTAGTGGTCTGAGGGAACACACTTAATGTATTGTAGAGTAGTGGTCTGAGGGAACACACTTAATGTATTGTAGATATGTGGTAGTAGAGTAGTGGTCTGAGGGAACACACTTAATGTGTTGTAGATATGTGGTAGTAGAGTAGTGGTCTGAGGGAACACACTTAATGTGTTGTAGAGTAATGGTAGTAGAGTAGTGGTCTGAGGGAACACACTTAATTTATTGTAGAGTAGTGGTCTGAGGGAACACACTTAATGTGTTGTAGAGTAATGGTCTGAGGGAACACACTTAATGTATTGTAGATATGTGGTAGTAGAGTAGTGGTCTGAGGGAACACTCTTAATGTGTTGTAGAGTAGTGGTCTGAGGGAACACACTTAATGTATTGTAGAGTAGTGGTAGTAGAGTAGTGGTCTGAGGGAACACACTTAATGTATTGTAGAGTAGTGGTAGTAGAGTAGTGGTCTGAGGGAACACACTTAATGTGTTGTAGATATGTGGTAGTAGAGTAGTGGTCTGAGGGAACACTCTTAATGTATTGTAGAGTAGTGGCCTGAGGGAACACACTTAATGTATTGTAGAGTAGTGGTAGTAGAGTAGTGGTCTGAGGGAACACTCTTAATGTGTTGTAGATATGTGGTAGTAGAGTAGTGGTCTGAGGTAACACACTTAATGGGTTGTAGATATGTGGTAGTAGAGTAGTGGTCTGAGGGAACACACTTAATGTATTGTAGAGTAGTGGTCTGAGGGAACACACTTAATGTATTGTAGAGTAGTGGTCTGAGGGAACACACTTAATTTATTGTAGAGTAGTGGTCTGAGGGAACACACTTAATGTATTGTAGATATGTGGTAGTAGAGTAGTGGTCTGAGGGAACACACTTAATGTATTGTAGAGTAATGGTCTGAGGGAACACACTTAATTTATTGTAGAGTAGTGGTCTGAGGGAACACACTTAATGTATTGTAGATATGTGGTAGTAGAGTAGTGGTCTGAGGGAACACACTTAATGTGTTGTAGATATGTGGTAGTAGAGTAGTGGTCTGAGGGAACACACTTAATTTATTGTAGAGTAGTGGTCTGAGGGAACACACTTAATGTATTGTAGATATGTGGTAGTAGAGTAGTGGTCTGAGGGAACACACTTAATGTGTTGTAGATATGTGGTAGTAGAGTAATGGTCTGAGGGAACACACTTAATGTATTGTAGATATGTGGTAGTAGAGTAGTGGTCTGAGGGAACACTCTTAATGTATTGTAGATATGTGGTAGTAGAGTAGTGGTCTGAGGGAACACACTTAATGTATTGTAGAGTAGTGGTAGTAGAGTAGTGGTCTGAGGGAACACACTTAATGTATTGTAGATATGTGGTAGTAGAGTAGTGGTCTGAGGGAACACACTTAATGTGTTGTAGATATGTGGTAGTAGAGTAGTGGTCTGAGGGAACACACTTAATGTATTGTAGAGTAGTGGTAGTAGAGTAGTGGTCTGAGGGAACACACTTAATGTATTGTAGATATGTGGTAGTAGAGTAGTGGTCTGAGGGAACACTCTTAATGTGTTGTAGATATGTGGTAGTAGAGTAGTGGTCTGAGGTAACACACTTAATGGGTTGTAGATATGTGGTAGTAGAGTAGTGGTCTGAGGGAACACACTTAATGTATTGTAGATATGTGGTAGTAGAGTAGTGGTCTGAGGGAACACACTTAATGTGTTGTAGATATGTGGTAGTAGAGTAATGGTCTGAGGGAACACACTTAATGTATTGTAGATATGTGGTAGTAGAGTAGTGGTCTGAGGGAACACACTTAATGTATTGTAGAGTAGTGGTAGTAGAGTAGTGGTCTGAGGGAACACACTTAATGTATTGTAGAGTAGTGGTCTGAGGGAACACACTTAATGTATTGTAGAGTAGTGGTCTGAGGGAACACACTTAATGTATTGTAGATATGTGGTAGTAGAGTAGTGGTCTGAGGGAACACACTTAATGTATTGTAGAGTAGTGGTCTGAGGGAACACACTTAATGTATTGTAGATATGTGGTAGTAGAGTAGTGGTCTGAGGGAACACACTTAATGTATTGTAGATATGTGGTAGTAGAGTAGTGGTCTGAGGGAACACACTTAATGTATTGTAGAGTAGTGGTCTGAGGGAACACACTTAATGTATTGTAGAGTAGTGGTCTGAGGGAACACTCTTAATGTATTGTAGAGTAGTGGTCTGAGGGAACACACTTAATTTATTGTAGAGTAGTGGTCTGAGGGAACACACTTAATGTATTGTAGATATGTGGTAGTAGAGTAGTGGTCTGAGGGAACACACTTAATGTATTGTAGAGTAATGGTCTGAGGGAACACACTTAATTTATTGTAGAGTAGTGGTCTGAGGGAACACACTTAATGTATTGTAGATATGTGGTAGTAGAGTAGTGGTCTGAGGGAACACACTTAATGTATTGTAGAGTAATGGTCTGAGGGAACACACTTAATTTATTGTAGAGTAGTGGTCTGAGGGAACACACTTAATGTATTGTAGATATGTGGTAGTAGAGTAGTGGTCTGAGGGAACACACTTAATGTGTTGTAGATATGTGGTAGTAGAGTAGTGGTCTGAGGGAACACACTTAATTTATTGTAGAGTAGTGGTAGTAGAGTAGTGGTCTGAGGTAACACACTTAATGTATTGTAGATATGTGATAGTAGAGTAGTGGTCTGAGGGAACACACTTAATGTATTGTAGATATGTGGTAGTAGAGTAGTGGTCTGAGGGAACACACTTAATGTATTGTAGAGTAGTGGTCTGAGGTAACACACTTAATGTGTTGTAGAGTAGTGGTCTGAGGTAACACACTTAATTTATTGTAGAGTAGTGGTCTGAGGGAACACACTTAATGTGTTGTAGAGTAGTGGTAGTAGAGTAGTGGTCTGAGGGAACACACTTAATGTGTTGTAGAGTAGTGGTCTGAGGTAACACACTTAATGTATTGTAGAGTAGTGGTCTGAGGGAACACACTTAATGTATTGTAGAGTAGTGGTCTGAGGGAACACACTTAATGTGTTGTAGATATGTGGTAGTAGAGTAGTGGTCTGAGGGAACACACTTAATGTATTGTAGATATGTGGTAGTAGAGTAGTGGTCTGAGGGAACACACTTAATGTATTGTAGATATGTGGTAGTAGAGTAGTGGTCTGAGGGAACACACTTAATGTGTTGTAGATATGTGGTAGTAGAGTAATGGTCTGAGGGAACACACTTAATGTATTGTAGATATGTGGTAGTAGAGTAGTGGTCTGAGGGAACACTCTTAATGTATTGTAGAGTAGTGGTCTGAGGGAACACACTTAATGTATTGTAGAGTAGTGGTAGTAGAGTAGTGGTCTGAGGGAACACACTTAATGTGTTGTAGATATGTGGTAGTAGAGTAGTGGTCTGAGGGAACACACTTAATGTATTGTAGAGTAGTGGTAGTAGAGTAGTGGTCTGAGGGAACACACTTAATGTATTGTAGAGTAGTGGTAGTAGAGTAGTGGTCTGAGGGAACACACTTAATGTGTTGTAGATATGTGGTAGTAGAGTAGTGGTCTGAGGGAACACTCTTAATGTGTTGTAGATATGCGGTAGTAGAGTAGTGGTCTGAGGGAACACACTTAATGTGTTGTAGATATGTGGTAGTAGAGTAATGGTCTGAGGGAACACACTTAATGTGTTGTAGATATGTGGTAGTAGAGTAGTGGTCTGAGGTAACACACTTAATGTATTGTAGAGTAGTGGTCTGAGGTAACACACTTAATGTATTGTAGATATGTGGTAGTAGAGTAGTGGTCTGAGGTAACACACTTAATGTGTTGTAGATATGTGGTAGTAGAGTAGTGGTCTGAGGGAACACACTTAATGTATTGTAGAGTAGTGGTAGTAGAGTAGTGGTCTGAGGGAACACACTTAATGTATTGTAGATATGTGGTAGTAGAGTAGTGGTCTGAGGGAACACACTTAATGTGTTGTAGATATGTGGTAGTAGAGTAGTGGTCTGAGGGAACACACTTAATGTATTGTAGATATGTGGTAGTAGAGTAGTGGTCTGAGGTAACACACTTAATGTATTGTAGATATGTGGTAGTAGAGTAGTGGTCTGAGGGAACACACTTAATGTGTTGTAGATATGTGGTAGTAGAGTAGTGGCCTGAGGTAACACACTTAATGTGTTGTAGAGTAGTGGCCTGAGGGAACACACTTAATGTATTGTAGAGTAGTGGTAGTAGAGTAGTGGTCTGAGGGAACACACTTAATGTGTTGTAGATATGTGGTAGTAGAGTAGTGGCCTGAGGTAACACACTTAATGTGTTGTAGAGTAGTGGTCTGAGGGAACACACTTAATGTATTGTAGATATGTGGTAGTAGAGTAGTGGCCTGAGGGAACACACTTAATGTATTGTAGAGTAGTGGTCTGAGGGAACACACTTAATGTATTGTAGATATGTGGTAGTAGAGTAGTGGTCTGAGGGAACACACTTAATGTGTTGTAGATATGTGGTAGTAGAGTAGTGGTCTGAGGGAACACACTTAATGTATTGTAGAGTAGTGGTAGTAGAGTAGTGGTCTGAGGGAACACACTTAATGTGTTGTAGATATGTGGTAGTAGAGTAATGGTCTGAGGGAACACACTTAATGTATTGTAGATATGTGGTAGTAGAGTAGTGGTCTGAGGGAACACTCTTAATGTATTGTAGAGTAGTGGTCTGAGGGAACACACTTAATGTATTGTAGAGTAGTGGTCTGAGGGAACACACTTAATGTATTGTAGAGTAGTGGTAGTAGAGTAGTGGTCTGAGGGAACACACTTAATGTATTGTAGAGTAGTGGTAGTAGAGTAGTGGTCTGAGGGAACACACTTAATGTGTTGTAGATATGTGGTAGTAGAGTAGTGGTCTGAGGGAACACACTTAATGTATTGTAGATATGTGGTAGTAGAGTAGTGGTCTGAGGGAACACACTTAATGTGTTGTAGATATGTGGTAGTAGAGTAGTGGTCTGAGGTAACACACTTAATGTATTGTAGAGTAGTGGTCTGAGGGAACACACTTAATGTATTGTAGATATGTGGTAGTAGAGTAGTGGTCTGAGGGAACACTCTTAATGTATTGTAGAGTAGTGGTCTGAGGGAACACACTTAATGTATTGTAGATATGTGGTAGTAGAGTAGTGGTCTGAGGGAACACACTTAATGTATTGTAGAGTAGTGGTAGTAGAGTAGTGGTCTGAGGGAACACACTTAATGTATTGTAGATATGTGGTAGTAGAGTAATGGTCTGAGGTAACACACTTAATGTATTGTAGAGTAGTGGTCTGAGGGAACACACTTAATGTATTGTAGAGTAGTGGTCTGAGGGAACACACTTAATGTATTGTAGAGTAGTGGTAGTAGAGTAGTGGTCTGAGGGAACACACTTAATGTATTGTAGAGTAGTGGTAGTAGAGTAGTGGTCTGAGGGAACACACTTAATGTATTGTAGAGTAGTGGTAGTAGAGTAGTGGTCTGAGGGAACACTCTTAATGTATTGTAGAGTAGTGGTCTGAGGGAACACACTTAATGTATTGTAGAGTAGTGGTAGTAGAGTAGTGGTCTGAGGGAACACACTTAATGTATTGTAGATATGTGGTAGTAGAGTAGTGGTCTGAGGGAACACACTTAATGTGTTGTAGATATGTGGTAGTAGAGTAGTGGTCTGAGGGAACACACTTAATGTGTTGTAGATATGTGGTAGTAGAGTAGTGGTCTGAGGTAACACACTTAATGTATTGTAGAGTAGTGGTCTGAGGTAACACACTTAATGTATTGTAGATATGTGGTAGTAGAGTAGTGGTCTGAGGTAACACACTTAATGTGTTGTAGATATGTGGTAGTAGAGTAGTGGTCTGAGGGAACACACTTAATGTATTGTAGAGTAGTGGTCTGAGGGAACACACTTAATGTGTTGTAGATATGTGGTAGTAGAGTAGTGGTCTGAGGGAACACTCTTAATGTATTGTAGAGTAGTGGTCTGAGGGAACACACTTAATGTATTGTAGAGTAGTGGTAGTAGAGTAGTGGTCTGAGGGAACACACTTAATGTATTGTAGATATGTGGTAGTAGAGTAGTGGTCTGAGGGAACACACTTAATGTGTTGTAGATATGTGGTAGTAGAGTAGTGGTCTGAGGGAACACACTTAATGTGTTGTAGATATGTGGTAGTAGAGTAGTGGTCTGAGGTAACACACTTAATGTATTGTAGAGTAGTGGTCTGAGGTAACACACTTAATGTATTGTAGATATGTGGTAGTAGAGTAGTGGTCTGAGGTAACACACTTAATGTGTTGTAGATATGTGGTAGTAGAGTAGTGGTCTGAGGGAACACACTTAATGTATTGTAGAGTAGTGGTCTGAGGGAACACACTTAATGTGTTGTAGATATGTGGTAGTAGAGTAGTGGTCTGAGGGAACACACTTAATGTATTGTAGAGTAGTGGTAGTAGAGTAGTGGTCTGAGGTAACACACTTAATGTATTGTAGATATGTGGTAGTAGAGTAGTGGTCTGAGGGAACACACTTAATGTGTTGTAGATATGTGGTAGTAGAGTAGTGGTCTGAGGGAACACACTTAATATATTGTAGATATGTGGTAGTAGAGTAGTGGTCTGAGGTAACACACTTAATGTATTGTAGATATGTGGTAGTAGAGTAGTGGTCTGAGGGAACACACTTAATGTGTTGTAGATATGTGGTAGTAGAGTAGTGGTCTGAGGGAACACACTTAATGTATTGTAGAGTAGTGGTCTGAGGGAACACACTTAATGTATTGTAGAGTAGTGGTCTGAGGGAACACACTTAATGTATTGTAGATATGTGGTAGTAGAGTAGTGGTCTGAGGGAACACACTTAATGTATTGTAGATATGTGGTAGTAGAGTAGTGGTCTGAGGGAACACACTTAATGTATTGTAGATATGTGGTAGTAGAGTAGTGGCCTGAGGTAACACACTTAATGTGTTGTAGAGTAGTGGCCTGAGGGAACACACTTAATGTATTGTAGAGTAGTGGTAGTAGAGTAGTGGTCTGAGGGAACACACTTAATGTGTTGTAGATATGTGGTAGTAGAGTAGTGGTCTGAGGGAACACACTTAATGTGTTGTAGATATGTGGTAGTAGAGTAGTGGTCTGAGGGAACACACTTAATGTATTGTAGAGTAGTGGTCTGAGGGAACACACTTAATGTATTGTAGAGTAGTGGCCTGAGGGAACACACTTAATGTATTGTAGAGTAGTGGTCTGAGGGAACACACTTAATGTATTGTAGAGTAGTGGCCTGAGGGAACACACTTAATGTATTGTAGAGTAGTGGTCTGAGGGAACACACTTAATGTATTGTAGAGTAGTGGCGGGGGACACAATGTGTTATGAAACGTATTGTCATGCAATATTTCTATTGTGTGTAACTGCCTTAATGTTGCTGGACCCCAGCATAGCTGCTGCTTTGGCAGGAACTAATGGGGTTCCTTAACAAATACAAACTGGCAAAGTGTCAATACAGGACAAAATTTAATCCTACTACACCGGCTCTTACGCTCGTCGAATGTGGCAGGGCTTGCAAATTATTATGGCCTAGAAAGATAAACCCAGCCGGGAGCTGCCCAGTGACGCTAACCTACCAAATGGTTTAAATGCCTTTTATGCTTGCCTCGAAGCAAGCAAGCAACACTGAAGCATGCATGAGAGCACCAGCTGTTACGGACGACTGTGTGATCACGCTCTCCATAGCCATAATCGCACCTCACACTGCCCTTTCCCACCTGGACAAAAGGATCACCTATGTGAGAATGCTGTTCATTGACTACAGCTGAGCATTCAACACCATAGTGCCCACAAAGCTCATCACTAAACTAAGGATCCTGGGACTGAACACCTCCCTCTGCAACTGGATCCTGGACTTCCTGATGGGCCGCTCCCAGGTGGTAAGGGTAGGCAACATGTTTTTAAGGGTAGGCAACAACAACCTCTCACTCAATGTGAGCAAGACAAATGAGCTGATCGTGGACTACAGGAAAAGGAGGGCCGAGAACACGCTCCCATTCACATCGACAGGGCTGTAGTTGAGCAGGTCGAGACCTTCAACTTCCTTGGTGTCCACATCACCAACAAACTATCATGGTCCAAACACACCAAGACAGTCGTGAAGAGAGCACCACTTAGGAGACTGAAAAGATCCTCATAAAGTTCTACAGCTGCACCATCGAGAGCATCCTGATGTCCGTCCGTAAGGCGCTACAGAGGGTAGTGCAGGTACATCACTGGTGCCAAGATTCCTGCCAGCCAGGACTTCGATACTAGCGGTGTCAGAGGAAGGCCCAAAATATTAATAAATACAACTACAGTCCCCAAGTCAGACTGTTCTCTCTGCTACGGCAAGTGGTACCGGAGCACCAAGTCTAAGTCCAAAAGGCTTCTTAACAGCTTTTCTACCCTGTACCGTAATACCCTGTATATAGCCTCCACATTGACTCCATGCCGGTACCCCCTGTATATAGCCTCCACATTGACTCTGTACCGTAACACCCTGTATATAGCCTCCACATTGACTCTGTACCGTAACACCCTGTATATAGCCTCCACATTGACTCTGTACCGTAACACCCTGTATATAGCCTCCACATTGACTCTGTACCGGTACCCCCTGTATATAGCCTCCACATTGACTCTGTACCGTAATACCCTGTATATAGCCTCCACATTGACTCTGTACCGGTACCCCCTGTATATAGCCTCTACATTGACTATGTACCGTAATACCCTGTATATAGTCTCCACATTGACACTGTACCGTAACACCCTGTATATAGCCTCCACATTGGCTCTGTACCAGTACCCCCTGCATATAGCCTCCACATTGACTCTGTACCGTAACACCCTGTATATAGCCTCCACATTGACTCTGTACCGTAACACCCTGTATATAGTCTAGTTTTTGTTATGTTATTGTTGTTGTTGTTATTTTTTTTTAAACTTTAGTTTATTTAGTCAATATTTTCTTAAAACTGCATTGTTGGTTAGGAGCTTGTAGGTAATACCATTTCATTTGGTTTGTGTGTTTGCTTAGTGATCCGCCTCCTGGTTTGCTGTACGTGGTGGAGTGAGGCCTGTGATAGGTTGAGAGGAGAGGTCAGAGGGCAGCGTGTGTGGCGAGCGTGCCGAATGTTTAATTTGATTAACTTTATTAACAACTCAACAAACAAACACACACGCACAAAGGGGCGGTCCTTTCAGTCTGGAGGACTAAGGCCAAAAGATTACCCATAATCCTCTAAAACCATGACAACACAGCATTAGTTTAATACCTAGAGACAATAGACCTGACAACACAGCATTAGTTTAATACCTAGAGACAGTAGACCTGACAACACAGCATTAGTTTAATACCTAGAGACAGTAGACCTGACAACAGTTAAACGAGTCCAGTCGATAGTATACATTCAGGGAATACCACATACAGGCAGACAGACGGGCAGGAGACGTTCTGTTGAATCTGATCCTGTCACTGTGTATACAGCCACAGCACACAGAGCAATGACCCGAAACATCAAACGCCTCACACACACTGACCTACCAACACTACCAAATACGCATCATATTATCTACTTACAAACATATTCACTCTCTCACACACACACAACCTGAGGTCATTTTGAAGAAAAGTATGACAAACACGAACAACTTAAACACACACACTCAACAACCACACAACCAATATCGCTGCTCCTAATACTACTACTGCTGCTACTACTAATACTGCAGCTACTACTACTACTACAACTACAGCTACTACTACTACTACTACAACTACAGCTACTACTACTAGTACTACTACTAACTAATACTGCTACTACTACTACTACTACTACTAATACTGCTGCTACTACTAATACTGCAGCTACTACTACTACTACTACAACTACAGCTACTACTACTAGTACTACTACTAACTAATACTGCTACTACTACTACTACTACTACTACTACTACTGCTGCTACTACTAATACTGCAGCTACTACTACTGCTCCAGCTACTACTACTGCTACTACAAAACTACTGCTAAAACTACTACCGCTACTATTACTACTACCACGACTACTACTAATGCTACTACTATAAAACTACTGCTAAAACTACTATCGCTACTATTACTACTACCACCACTATTACTAATGCTACTACTATAAAACTACTGCTAAAACTACTACCGCTACTATTACTACTACCACCACTACTACTAATGCTACTACTATAAAATTACTGCTACAACTACTATCGCTACTATTACTACTACCACCACTATTACTAATGCTACTACTATAAAACTACTGCTAAAACTACTACCGCTACTATTACTACTACCACCACTACTACTAATGCTACTACTATAAAATTACTGCTACAACTACTACTACTACTGCTACTATAACTACTAAAACCACTACTACTAATGCTACTACTATAAAACTACTGCTAAAACTACTACCGCTACTATTACTACTACCACCACTACTACTAATGCTACTACTATAAAACCACTGCTAAAACTACTACCGCTACTATTACTACTACCACCACTACTACTAATGTTACTACTATAAAATTACTGCTACAACTACTACCGCTACTTTTACTACTACCAACACTACTACTAATGCTACAACTATAAAACTACTGCTAAAACTACCACTGCTACTATTACTACTACCACCACTACTACGAATGCTCCTACTATAAAACTACTGCTAAAACTACTACTGCCACTGCTGCTACTACTATTACTACTATAAAACTACAGCTAAAACTACTATTACTGCTGGTCCTACTACTACTACTACTACTACTACTACTACTACTACTACCACCACTACTACTACAGCTACTACTACTACTACTACCACCACTACTACTACCACCACTACTACTACAGCTACTACTACTACTACTACTACTACTACCACCACTACTACTACAGCTACTACTACTATCACTGCTGCGACTACTACTACTACTACTACTACTGCTGCTACTACCACCACTATCACTGCTACTACCACTACTACTACTACTACTACTGCTACTGCTACTACTACTACCACTACCACTACCACTACTATAATACCACTCCTCCTATACTACTATACTACTGTTATTACTACAACAACTACTACTACTACTACTACTACTACTACTGCTGCTGCTATTACTATCACTGCTACTACTACTACTATACTACTACTACTACTACTATTATCACTGCTACTACTACAACTACTACCACCACTATCACTGCTACCACCACCACTATCACTGCTACTACTACTACCACCACTATGACTGCTACTACCACCACTATCACTTCTACAACTACTACCACCACTATCACTACAACCAACACCACCACTATCACTGCTACTACCACCACTATCACTGCTACAACTACTACCACCACTATCACTACAACCAACACCACCACTATCACTGCTACTATTACTATCACTGCTACTACTACTACTACCACCACTATCACTGCTACTACTACTACCACCACTATCACTGCTACTACTACTACCACCACTATCACTGCTACTAATACTACCACCACTATCACTGCTACTACTACCACCACTATCACTGCTACTACTAACACCACTATCACTACTACTAACACCATCACTATCACTGCTACTACCACCACTATCACTGCTACAACTACTACTACCACTATCACTGCTAACACTACCACTATCACTGCTACAACTACTACCACCACCACTATCACTGCTACTACTACCACCACTATCACTGCTACTACTACTAACACCACCACTATCACTACTACTACTACTGCTACCACCACTATCACTGCGACTACTACTACCACTATGACTGCTACTACCACCACTATCACTGCTACAACTACTACCACCACTACTAACACCACCACTATCACTGCTACAACTACTACCACCACTACTAACACCACCACAATCACTGCTACTACTGCTAAAACTACTATCACTGCTACTACTGCCACCACTATCACTGCTAATACTACCACCACTATCACTGCTACTACTATTACTACGATCACTGCTACTACAACTACCACTACCACTGCTACTACTACTACCACCACTATCACTGCTACCACCACTATCACTGCTACTACTACTAATAGTTATAACTACTACTGTTACTATAACTACTACCATTACTATAACCATTACTATGTTACTAACTACTACTGTTACTATAATTACTACTATACTACTAACTACTACTGTTACTATAATTACTACTATACTACTAACTACTACTGTTACTATAACTATTACTATACTACTAACTACTACTGTTACTATAACTATTACTATACTACTAACTACTACTGTTACTATAACTATTACTATACTACTAACTACTACTGTTACTATAAAAACTACTGTTACTATAACCACTACTATACTATTAACTACTACTGTTACTATAAAAACTACTGTTACTATAACTACTACTGTTACTATAAAAACTACTGTTACTATAACTACTACTGTTACTATTAACTACTACTGTTACTATAAAAACTACTGTTACTATAACTACTACTGTTACTATAACTGCTGCTATACTACTAACTACTACTGTTACTATAACTACTACTGTTACTATAACTACTACTATACTACTAACTACTACTGTTACTATAACTACTACTATACTACTATTACTATAACTACTACTATACTACTGTTACTATAACTACTACTATACTACTAGCTGCTGTTACTATAACTACTACTATACTACTATTACTATAACTACTACTATACTACCAACTACTACTATTCTACCATTACTATACCTACTACTATACTACTGTTACTATAACTACTACTATACTACTAGCTGCTGTTACTATAACTACTACTATACTACTGTTACTATAACTACTACTATACTACTAGCTGCTGTTACTATAACTACTACTATACTACTGTTACTATAACTACTACTATACTACTAATGGTTACTATAACTACTGTTACTATAACTACTACTATACTACTAACGGTTACTATAACTACTGTTACTATAACTACTACTATACTACTAACGGTTACTATAACTACTGTTACTATAACTACTACTATACTACTAACTACTGTTACTATAACTACTGTTACGATACCTACTACTATACTATACTACTGTTACTATAACTACTACTATAATACTGTTACTATACCTACTGTTACTATAACTACTGTTACTATAACTACAACTATATCGGAGAGACACTAAAAGTATGACAACATCAGAGGCCTGCAGACAGCAAGTACAATCAGCCAATCAGGGCCAGGCTAGCTGTGTAATGCAACATTTCGCTGAACCCTGATCAGACACCAATGTAGACACGCAACACACACACACACATTGTTTACAGTTACACACACACACGTCATGTGTAGAAGAGGGGTACTCACCCCTGGTTGTTAGCTCTACCTCGCTCTCTCTCTACTTCTCTAACTCCCTCTCTCAATTCCTCTACCTCTATCTCTCTACCTCCCTCTCTCCACCTCTCTCTCTCTAACTCGCTCTCTATTGCTCTCTCTCTCTCTCTCTACCTCGCTCTCTCTATTGCTCTCTCTCTCTCTACTTCTCAAACTCCCTCTCTCAATCCCTCTACCTCTCTCTCTCTCTCTCTACCTCGCTCTCTCTCTCTACCTCTACCTCTCAATCCCTCTCTCCACCTCTCTCTCTCTATTGCTCTCTCTCTCTCTACCTCGCTCTCTCTATTGCTCTCTCTCTCTCTACTTCTCTAACTCCCTCTCTCAATCCCTCTACCTCTCTCTCTCTCTACCTCTCTCTCTCTCTCTCTACCTCTCAATCCCTCCCTCTACCTCTCTCTCTCTCTCTACAGTACCTCTCTCCTTGTCTTCTCACCTTCTCGTCTTCTCTCAGCGTGTAAAGTCCAATCTCTCTTCCAACTGTCACCAAAACCACTCATACCTGCGTCCCTTCCTCACCCTCTCTCCAAACTACAGCCCCTCCCATATCTGCAGTCCTGGCAGTTGATTGGTAATGAGACACAACCTCCCTGTTTAGAGGCGTGGTTAAAACTCATGTGTTCTGCAAAGAGAGAGCCATGTGATTAGATGTCAGTAAAGAGTATAGAGGTGATGACAGAGTGACCTCCACCAGACAGGACATTGACAGTAGAGTATAGAGGTGATGACAGAGTGACCTCCACCAGACAGGACATTGACAGTAGAGTATAGAGGTGATGACAGAGTGACCTCCACCAGACAGGACATTGACAGTAGAGTATAGAGGTGATGACAGAGTGACCTCCACCAGACAGGACATTGACAGTAGAGTATAGAGGTGATGACAGAGTGACCTCCACCAGACAGGACATTGACAGTAGAGTATAGAGGTGATGACAGAGTGACCTCCACCAGACAGGACATTGACAGTAGAGTATAGAGGTGATGACAGAGTGACCTCCACCAGACAGGACATTGACAGTAGAGTATAGAGGTGATGACAGAGTGACCTCCACCAGACAGGACATTGACAGTAGAGTATAGAGGTGATGACAGAGTGACCTCCACCAGACAGGACATTGACAGTAGAGTATAGAGGTGATGACAGAGTGACCTCCACCAGACAGGACATTGACAGTAGAGTATAGAGGTGATGACAGAGTGACCTCCACCAGACAGGACATTGACAGTAGAGTATAGAGGTGATGACAGAGTGACCTCCACCAGACAGGACGTTGACAGTAGAGTATAGAGGTGATGACAGAGTGACCTCCACCAGACAGGACATTGACAGTAGAGCATAGAGGTGATGACAGAGTGACCTCCACCAGACAGGACATTGACAGTAGAGTATAGAGGTGATGACAGAGTGACCTCCACCAGACAGGACATTGACAGTAGAGTATAGAGGTGATGACAGAGTGACCTCCACCAGACAGGACATTGACAGTAGAGTATAGAGGTGATGACAGAGTGACCTCCACCAGACAGGACATTGACAGTAGAGTATAGAGGTGATGACAGAGTGACCTCCACCAGACAGGACATTGACAGTAGAGTATAGAGGTGATGACAGAGTGACCTCCACCAGACAGGACATTGACAGTAGAGTATAGAGGTGATGACAGAGTGACCTCCACCAGACAGGACATTGACAGTAGAGTATAGAGGTGATGACAGAGTGACCTCCACCAGACAGGACATTGACAGTAGAGTATAGAGGTGATGACAGAGTGACCTCCACCAGACAGGACATTGACAGTAGAGTATAGAGGTGATGACAGAGTGACCTCCACCAGACAGGACATTGACAGTAGAGTATAGAGGTGATGACAGAGTGACCTCCACCAGACAGGACATTGACAGTAGAGTATAGAGGTGATGACAGAGTGACCTCCACCAGACAGGACATTGACAGTAGAGTATAGAGGTGATGACAGAGTGACCTCCACCAGACAGGACATTGACAGTAGAGCATAGAGGTGATGACAGAGTGACCTCCACCAGACAGGACATTGACAGTAGAGTATAGAGGTGATGACAGAGTGACCTCAACCAGACAGGACATTGACAGTAGAGTATAGAGGTGATGACAGAGTGACCTCCACCAGACAGGACATTGACAGTAGAGTATAGAGGTGACGATGAAGTGACCTCCACCAGACAGGACATTGAGAGTAAAGTGTTGAGTATAGTGTTGTGTTTATAGTTTTGTTCAGTGTACATGATATTAATATGAAATTGTCTTTTATTTCACAAAATGTAAGGTCCCAAAGGCTGTCCCAACACAATGACATGAACGTGTATTCTAACAGTGTAAAAGGCTCCCAGTTGACTCTAAAAAGTTGTATTCTATACCCATTGGAAGATAAATAAGTTATTGTGTTTGATAAGATTAGACTTTCTTAAGGAACCCTATTTAAATTTTACGGGTCCCCGACCCCCGAATTGGGAATCACTGTAGCACTAACCTCTCTTCCTGCTTGCTTCAATGCTTCCTCTCTCTGTGTAGAACCTCTCCCTGCTTGCTTCCTCTCTCTGTGTAGAACCCCTCTCCCTGCTTGCTTCAATGCTCCCTCTCTCTGTGTAGAACCTCTCTCCCTGCTTGCTTCAATGCTTCCTCTCTCTGTGTAGAACCTCTCCCTGCTTGCTTCCTCTCTCTGTGTAGAACCCCTCTCCCTGCTTGCTTCAATGCTCCCTCTCTCTGTGTAGAACCTCTCTCCCTGCTTGCTTCAATGCTTCCTCTCTCTGTGTAGAACCTCTCTCCCTGCTTGCTTCAATGCTTCCTCTCTCTGTGTAGAACCTCTCTCCCTGCTTGCTTCAATGCTCCCTCTCTCTGTGTAGAACCCCTCTCCCTGCTTGCTTCAATGCTCCCTCTCTCTGTGTAGAACCCCTCTCCCTGCTTGCTTCAATGCTCCCTCTCTCTGTGTAGAACCTCTCTCCCTGCTTGCTTCAATGCCTCCTCTCTCTGTGTAGAACCTTCTCTCCCTGCTTGCTTCAATGCCTCCTCTCCCTGTGTATCTCCTTCATTGCATCCTGACTCACCACTGTCTCACTACTCCCTGCACAGAAAGGGTATTTCATTATGAGAACAGAGTAGACCATCTATTGACTATAGCTATCTTAATTTCAGTCAACTGGTCCTGCTGAGATCATGCGCCGTCCAACGTTAGCTTCTATCTTCATCCGTCTAGCCATAGAGAGCTTCCTGGCTAATAGCCAGAGCCCTTGAGCTACCTAGTTAGCTAGACATCTGAATGAAATATCAGTGACTATTTACCAGTGGGTTGTTGTTTGGGGATGTCTGCTGACATGGCAGAGATTCCCGTTGGACAGAGTGGTGAGTGAAGGTACTGCTAAGGCCAATCTGTGGGAGCAGCCCAACATAACGAATAAGGCCAATCTGTGGGAGCAGCCCAACATAACGAACAAGGCCAATCTGCGGGAGCAAACCAACATAACGAACAAGGCCAATCTGCGGGAGCAGACCAACATAACGAACAAGGCCAATCCGCGGGAGCAGCCCAACATAACGAACAAGGCCAATCCGCGGGAGCAACCCAACATAACGAACAAGGCCAATCCGCGGGAGCAGCCCAACATAACGAAAAAGGCCAATCTGTGGGAGCAGCCCAACATTACGAACAAGGCCAATCCGCGGGAGCAGCCCAACATAACGAAAAAGGCCAACCGGCGGGAGCAGCCCAACATAACGAACAAGGCCAACCTGCGGGAGCAGCTCAACATAACGAACAAGGCCAATCCGTGGGAGCAGCCCAACATAACGAACAAGGCCAATCCGCGGAAGCAGACCAACATAACGAACAAGGCCAATCCGCGGGAGCAGCCCAACATAACGAAAAAGGCCAATCTGTGGGAGCAGCCCAACATAACGAACAAGGCCAATCCGCGGGAGCAGCCCAACATAACAAACAAGGCCAATCCGCGGGAGCAGCCCAACATAACTAACAAGGCCAATCTGTGGGAGCAGCCCGACATAACTAACAAGGCCAATCTGTGGGAGCAGCCCGACATAACGAACAAGGCCAATCTGTGGGAGCAGCCCAACATAACGAACAAGGCCAATCTGCGGGAGCAGCCCAACATAATGAACAAGGCCAATCTGCGGGAGCAGCCCAACATAACGAACAAGGCCAAATCTGCGGGAGCAGCCCAACATAACGAACAAGGCCAAATCTGCGGGAGCAGCCCAACATAACGAACAAGGCCAATCCGCGGAAGCAGACCAACATAACGAACAAGGCCAATCCGCGGGAGCAGCCCAACATAACGAAAAAGGCCAATCTGTGGGAGCAGCCCAACATAACGAACAAGGCCAATCCGCGGGAGCAGCCCAACATAACAAACAAGGCCAATCCGCGGGAGCAGCCCAACATAACGAACAAGGCCAATCTGTGGGAGCAGCCCGACATAACTAACAAGGCCAATCTGTGGGAGCAGCCCGACATAACGAACAAGGCCAATCTGTGGGAGCAGCCCAACATAACGAACAAGGCCAATCTGTGGGAGCAGCCCAACATAATGAACAAGGCCAATCTGCGGGAGCAGCCCAACATAACGAACAAGGCCAAATCTGCGGGAGCAGCCCAACATAACTAACAAGGCCAATCTGCGGGAGCAGCACAACATAACTAACAAGGCCAATCTGCGGGAGAAGCCCAACATAACGAACAAGGCCAATCTGCGGGAGCAGCCCAACATAACGAACAAGGCCAATTCTGCGGGAGCAGCCCAACATAACGAACAAGGCCAATCTGCGGGAGCAGCCCAACATAACTAACAAGGCCAATCTGCGGGAGCAGCCCAACATAACGAACAAGGCCAATCTGCGGGAACAGCCCAACATAACGAACAAGGCCAATCCGCGGGAGCAGCCCAACATTACGAACAAGCCCAATCCGCGGGAGCAGCCCAACATAACGAAAAAGGCCAATCCGCGGGAGCAGCCCAACATAACGAACAAGGCCAATCCGCGGGAGCAGCCCAACATAACGAAAAAGGCCAACCTGCGGGAGCAGCCCAACATAACGAACAAGGCCAATCCGTGGGAGCAGCCCAACATAACGGACAAGGCCAATCCGCGGGAGCAGCCCAACATAACGAACAAGGCCAATCCGCGGGAGCAGCCCAACATAACGAACAAGGCCAACCTTTGGGAGCAGCCGAACATAACGAACAAGGCCAATCCGCGGGAGCAGCCCAACATAACGAACAAGGCCAATCCGCGGGAGCAGCCCAACATAACTAACATGGCCAATCTGTGGGAGCAGCCCAACATAACGAACAAGGCCAATCTGTGGGAGCAGCCCGACATAACGAACAAGGCCAATCTGTGGGAGCAGCCCAACATAACGAACAAGGCCAATCTGTGGGAGCAGCCCAACATAATGAACAAGGCCAATCTGCGGGAGCAGCCCAACATAACGAACAAGGCCAAATCTGCGGGAGCAGCCCAACATAACTAACAAGGCCAATCTGCGGGTGCAGCCCAACATAACGAACAAGGCCAATCTGCGGGAGCAGCCCAACATAACGAACAAGGCCAATCTGCGGGAACAGCCCAACATAACGAACAAGGCCAATCTGCGGGAGCAGCCCAACATAACTAACAAGGCCAATCTGTGGGAGCATCCCAACATAACGAACAAGGCCAATCTGTGGAAGAAACCAAACATAACGAACGAGGCCAATCTGTGGGAGCAGCCCAACATAACGAACAAGGCCAATCTGTGGGAGCAAACCAACATTACGAACAAGGCCAATCTGTGGGAGCAGCCCAACATAACGAACAAGGCCAATCTGTGGGAGCAGCCCAACATAACGAACAAGGCCAATCCGCGGGAACAGCCCAACATAACAAACAAGGCCAATCCGCGGGAGCAACCCAACATAACGAACGAGGCCAATCTGTGGGAGCAGCCCAACATAACGAACAAGGCCAATCTGTGGGAGCAAACCAACATTACGAACAAGGCCAATCTGTGGGAGCAGCCCAACATAACGAACAAGGCCAATCTGTGGGAGCAGCCCAACATAACGAACAAGGCCAATCCGCGGGAGCAGCCCAACATTACGAACAAGGCCAATCCGCGGGAGCAGCCCAACATAACGAAAAAGGCCAATCCGCGGGAGCAGCCCAACATAACGAACAAGGCCAATCCGCGGGAGCAGCCCAACATAACGAACAAGGCCAACCTGCGGGAGCAGCCCAACATAACGAACAAGGCCAATCCGTGGGAGCAGCCCAACATAACGGACAAGGCCAATCCGCGGGAGCAGCCCAACATAACGAACAAGGCCAATCCGCGGGAGCAGCCCAACATAACGAACAAGGCCAACCTGCGGGAGCAGCCCAACATAACGAACAAGGCCAATCCGCGGGAGCAGCCCAACATAACGAACAAGGCCAATCCGCGGGAGCAGCCCAACATAACTAACATGGCCAATCTGTGGGAGCAGCCCAACATAACGAACAAGGCCAATCTGTGGGAGCAGCCCGACATAACTAACAAGGCCAATCTGTGGGAGCAGCCCGACATAACGAACGAGGCCAATCTGTGGGAGCAGCCCAACATAACGAACAAGGCCAATCTGCGGGAGCAGCCCAACATAACGAACAAGGTCAATCTGCGGGAGCAGCCCAACATAACGAACAAGGCCAATCTGCGGGAGCAGCCCAACATAACGAACAAGGCCAATCTGCGGGAGCAGCCCAACATAACGAACAAGGCCAATCTGCGGGAGCAGCCCAACATAACGAACAAGGCCAATCTGCGGAAGCAGCCCAACATAACGAACAAGGCCAATCTGCGGGAGCAGCCCAACATAACGAACAAGGCCAACCTGCGGGAGCAGCTCAACATAACGAACAAGGCCAATCCGTGGGAGCAGCCCAACATAACGGACAAGGCCAACCTTTGGGAGCAGCCCAACATAACGAACAAGGCCAATCCGCGGGAGCAGCCCAACATAACGAACAAGGCCAATCCGCGGGAGCAGCCCAACATAACTAACATGGCCAATCTGTGGGAGCAGCCCAACATAACGAACAAGGCCAATCTGTGGGAGCAGCCCGACATAACGAACAAGGCCAATCTGTGGGAGCAGCCCAACATAACGAACAAGGCCAATCTGTGGGAGCAGCCCAACATAATGAACAAGGCCAATCTGCGGGAGCAGCCCAACATAACGAACAAGGCCAAATCTGCGGGAGCAGCCCAACATAACTAACAAGGCCAATCTGCGGGAGCAGCCCAACATAACGAACAAGGCCAATCTGCGGGAGCAGCCCAACATAACGAACAAGGCCAATCTGCGGGAACAGCCCAACATAACGAACAAGGCCAATCTGCGGGAGCAGCCCAACATAACTAACAAGGCCAATCTGTGGGAGCATCCCAACATAACGAACAAGGCCAATCTGTGGAAGAAACCAAACATAACGAACGAGGCCAATCTGTGGGAGCAGCCCAACATAACGAACAAGGCCAATCTGTGGGAGCAAACCAACATTACGAACAAGGCCAATCTGTGGGAGCAGCCCAACATAACGAACAAGGCCAATCTGTGGGAGCAGCCCAACATAACGAACAAGGCCAATCTGCGGGAACAGCCCAACATAACAAACAAGGCCAATCCGCGGGAGCAACCCAACATAACGAACGAGGCCAATCTGTGGGAGCAGCCCAACATAACGAACAAGGCCAATCTGTGGGAGCAAACCAACATTACGAACAAGGCCAATCTGTGGGAGCAGCCCAACATAACGAACAAGGCCAATCTGTGGGAGCAGCCCAACATAACGAACAAGGCCAATCCGCGGGAGCAGCCCAACATTACGAACAAGGCCAATCCGCGGGAGCAGCCCAACATAACGAAAAAGGCCAATCCGCGGGAGCAGCCCAACATAACGAACAAGGCCAATCCGCGGGAGCAGCCCAACATAACGAACAAGGCCAACCTGCGGGAGCAGCCCAACATAACGAACAAGGCCAATCCGTGGGAGCAGCCCAACATAACGGACAAGGCCAATCCGCGGGAGCAGCCCAACATAACGAACAAGGCCAATCCGCGGGAGCAGCCCAACATAACGAACAAGGCCAACCTGCGGGAGCAGCCCAACATAACGAACAAGGCCAATCCGCGGGAGCAGCCCAACATAACGAACAAGGCCAATCCGCGGGAGCAGCCCAACATAACTAACATGGCCAATCTGTGGGAGCAGCCCAACATAACGAACAAGGCCAATCTGTGGGAGCAGCCCGACATAACTAACAAGGCCAATCTGTGGGAGCAGCCCGACATAACGAACGAGGCCAATCTGTGGGAGCAGCCCAACATAACGAACAAGGCCAATCTGCGGGAGCAGCCCAACATAACGAACAAGGTCAATCTGCGGGAGCAGCCCAACATAACGAACAAGGCCAATCTGCGGGAGCAGCCCAACATAACGAACAAGGCCAATCTGCGGGAGCAGCCCAACATAACGAACAAGGCCAATCTGCGGGAGCAGCCCAACATAACGAACAAGGCCAATCTGCGGAAGCAGCCCAACATAACGAACAAGGCCAATCTGCGGGAGCAGCCCAACATAACGAACAAGGCCAACCTGCGGGAGCAGCTCAACATAACGAACAAGGCCAATCCGTGGGAGCAGCCCAACATAACGGACAAGGCCAATCTGCGGAAGCAGCCCAACATAACGAACAAGGCCAATCTGCGGGAGCAGCCCAACATAACGAACAAGGCCAATCCGTGGGAGCAGCCCAACATAACGGACAAGGCCAATCTGTGGGAGCAGCCCAACATAACGAACAAGGCCAATCCGCGGGAGCAGCCCAACATAACGAACATGGCCAATCTGTGGGAGCAGCCCGACATAACTAACAAGGCCAATCTGTGGGAGCAGCCCGACATAACTAACAAGGCCAATCTGTGGGAGCAGCCCAACATAACGAACAAGGCCAATCCGTGGGAGCAGCCCAACATAACGAACAAGGCCAATCTGTGGGAGCAGCCCAACATAACGAACAAGGCCAATCTGCGGGAGCAGCCCAACATAACGAACAAGGCCAATCTGCGGGAACAGCCCAACATAACGAACAAGGCCAATCTGCGGGAGCAGCCCAACATAACTAACAAGGCCAATCTGTGGGAGCATCCCAACATAACGAACAAGGCCAATCTGTGGAAGAAACCAAACATAACGAACGAGGCCAATCTGTGGGAGCAGCCCAACATAACGAACAAGGCCAATCTGTGGGAGCAAACCAACATTACGAACAAGGCCAATCTGTGGGAGCAGCCCAACATAACGAACAAGGCCAATCTGTGGGAGCAGCCCAACATAACGAACAAGGCCAATCCGCGGGAACAGCCCAACATAACAAACAAGGCCAATCCGCGGGAGCAACCCAACATAACGAACGAGGCCAATCTGTGGGAGCAGCCCAACATAACGAACAAGGCCAATCTGTGGGAGCAAACCAACATTACGAACAAGGCCAATCTGTGGGAGCAGCCCAACATAACGAACAAGGCCAATCTGTGGGAGCAGCCCAACATAACGAACAAGGCCAATCCGCGGGAGCAGCCCAACATTACGAACAAGGCCAATCCGCGGGAGCAGCCCAACATAACGAAAAAGGCCAATCCGCGGGAGCAGCCCAACATAACGAACAAGGCCAATCCGCGGGAGCAGCCCAACATAACGAACAAGGCCAACCTGCGGGAGCAGCCCAACATAACGAACAAGGCCAATCCGTGGGAGCAGCCCAACATAACGGACAAGGCCAATCCGCGGGAGCAGCCCAACATAACGAACAAGGCCAATCCGCGGGAGCAGCCCAACATAACGAACAAGGCCAACCTGCGGGAGCAGCCCAACATAACGAACAAGGCCAATCCGCGGGAGCAGCCCAACATAACGAACAAGGCCAATCCGCGGGAGCAGCCCAACATAACTAACATGGCCAATCTGTGGGAGCAGCCCAACATAACGAACAAGGCCAATCTGTGGGAGCAGCCCGACATAACTAACAAGGCCAATCTGTGGGAGCAGCCCGACATAACGAACGAGGCCAATCTGTGGGAGCAGCCCAACATAACGAACAAGGCCAATCTGCGGGAGCAGCCCAACATAACGAACAAGGTCAATCTGCGGGAGCAGCCCAACATAACGAACAAGGCCAATCTGCGGGAGCAGCCCAACATAACGAACAAGGCCAATCTGCGGGAGCAGCCCAACATAACGAACAAGGCCAATCTGCGGGAGCAGCCCAACATAACGAACAAGGCCAATCTGCGGAAGCAGCCCAACATAACGAACAAGGCCAATCTGCGGGAGCAGCCCAACATAACGAACAAGGCCAACCTGCGGGAGCAGCTCAACATAACGAACAAGGCCAATCCGTGGGAGCAGCCCAACATAACGGACAAGGCCAACCTTTGGGAGCAGCCCAACATAACGAACAAGGCCAATCCGCGGGAGCAGCCCAACATAACGAACAAGGCCAATCCGCGGGAGCAGCCCAACATAACTAACATGGCCAATCTGTGGGAGCAGCCCAACATAACGAACAAGGCCAATCTGTGGGAGCAGCCCGACATAACGAACAAGGCCAATCTGTGGGAGCAGCCCAACATAACGAACAAGGCCAATCTGTGGGAGCAGCCCAACATAATGAACAAGGCCAATCTGCGGGAGCAGCCCAACATAACGAACAAGGCCAAATCTGCGGGAGCAGCCCAACATAACTAACAAGGCCAATCTGCGGGAGCAGCCCAACATAACGAACAAGGCCAATCTGCGGGAGCAGCCCAACATAAAGAACAAGGCCAATCTGCGGGAACAGCCCAACATAACGAACAAGGCCAATCTGCGGGAGCAGCCCAACATAACTAACAAGGCCAATCTGTGGGAGCATCCCAACATAACGAACAAGGCCAATCTGTGGAAGAAACCAAACATAACGAACGAGGCCAATCTGTGGGAGCAGCCCAACATAACGAACAAGGCCAATCTGTGGGAGCAAACCAACATTACGAACAAGGCCAATCTGTGGGAGCAGCCCAACATAACGAACAAGGCCAATCTGTGGGAGCAGCCCAACATAACGAACAAGGCCAATCTGCGGGAACAGCCCAACATAACAAACAAGGCCAATCCGCGGGAGCAACCCAACATAACGAACGAGGCCAATCTGTGGGAGCAGCCCAACATAACGAACAAGGCCAATCTGTGGGAGCAAACCAACATTACGAACAAGGCCAATCTGTGGGAGCAGCCCAACATAACGAACAAGGCCAATCTGTGGGAGCAGCCCAACATAACGAACAAGGCCAATCCGCGGGAGCAGCCCAACATTACGAACAAGGCCAATCCGCGGGAGCAGCCCAACATAACGAAAAAGGCCAATCCGCGGGAGCAGCCCAACATAACGAACAAGGCCAATCCGCGGGAGCAGCCCAACATAACGAACAAGGCCAACCTGCGGGAGCAGCCCAACATAACGAACAAGGCCAATCCGTGGGAGCAGCCCAACATAACGGACAAGGCCAATCCGCGGGAGCAGCCCAACATAACGAACAAGGCCAATCCGCGGGAGCAGCCCAACATAACGAACAAGGCCAACCTGCGGGAGCAGCCCAACATAACGAACAAGGCCAATCCGCGGGAGCAGCCCAACATAACGAACAAGGCCAATCCGCGGGAGCAGCCCAACATAACTAACATGGCCAATCTGTGGGAGCAGCCCAACATAACGAACAAGGCCAATCTGTGGGAGCAGCCCGACATAACTAACAAGGCCAATCTGTGGGAGCAGCCCGACATAACGAACGAGGCCAATCTGTGGGAGCAGCCCAACATAACGAACAAGGCCAATCTGCGGGAGCAGCCCAACATAACGAACAAGGTCAATCTGCGGGAGCAGCCCAACATAACGAACAAGGCCAATCTGCGGGAGCAGCCCAACATAACGAACAAGGCCAATCTGCGGGAGCAGCCCAACATAACGAACAAGGCCAATCTGCGGGAGCAGCCCAACATAACGAACAAGGCCAATCTGCGGAAGCAGCCCAACATAACGAACAAGGCCAATCTGCGGGAGCAGCCCAACATAACGAACAAGGCCAACCTGCGGGAGCAGCTCAACATAACGAACAAGGCCAATCCGTGGGAGCAGCCCAACATAACGGACAAGGCCAATCTGCGGAAGCAGCCCAACATAACGAACAAGGCCAATCTGCGGGAGCAGCCCAACATAACGAACAAGGCCAATCCGTGGGAGCAGCCCAACATAACGGACAAGGCCAATCTGTGGGAGCAGCCCAACATAACGAACAAGGCCAATCCGCGGGAGCAGCCCAACATAACGAACATGGCCAATCTGTGGGAGCAGCCCGACATAACTAACAAGGCCAATCTGTGGGAGCAGCCCGACATAACTAACAAGGCCAATCTGTGGGAGCAGCCCAACATAACGAACAAGGCCAATCCGTGGGAGCAGCCCAACATAACGAACAAGGCCAATCTGTGGGAGCAGCCCAACATAACGAACAAGGCCAATCTGTGGGAGCAGCCCAACATAACAAACATACATTTGCGATTAGAATTCAGGAAGCCTTCTGAGAGTTGATCAACACTGGGAACGCAATAATAATAATAATAATAATAATAATAATAATAATAATAATAATAATAATAATAATAATAACTACATTCAAAGGTGAGTAAACTCTATTTCACAAATAAAAAGGTGAGTAAACGGCACTTAGGTGCGTTCAACCTCCACTACATCCCTCGTCAGGTCTGGCAAAACTCATTCATGAACATCAATATCCTGCCAGGCAGAATGAAATCTACATGCCTGGCCTTTTGGTTATCGACGTGGCCTTTTAGCTATCGATGTGATGTTTGGCCGCACCTAATCAGTCAGTTTTGGACCTGCCTGGCGGAGTGGGTGGCAACCAGAACACAGAACGTGAGGAAATTAAACTGGGTAGAATTCAAGACCAATACATTTTTCTAATATTTTTCATAAACATATTTGATCATTTTCTGTTCTCCTTTCATTTTAATTCAACTACGTTTCAAGTACCAACTTGAGAAAACGTCAGATTTTCAGAGTGCCAAATTCAAGTACTTTAAGCACCTCAAGAACCTTGTGACCCTGTATACTACTTGACCAAAGTTCACCTCCACTTCTATAGTCTCCAGCTGTCTCAGTAGAACCGATGGGCCAGGTGTGTGTGTATGTTTGGTCCTCCTACTGCTGTCTGTCTGTTTAGACAGAATGTAAGGCAGAGATGAGAAGCAAAAACACGCAGGAAAAATGAAAAAATTTATTAACAACAGATCAACATTTGATTACATAAACAGTTTCCCTCTCTCCATGTCTGTATCCCACTCTCAGTCCCTCTCTCCCTTCCCTAGCTCTGTCCCTCCCTCTCGCTCCCCAAGTCCCTTGCTCTCCTTCAGTCCCTCGCTGGCTCCCTCAGTACCTCGCTCCCTCCCTCAGTCTCTCTCTCGCTCCCTCCCTCAGGCTCTCTCTCGCTCCCTCAGTCTACCTCGCTCGCTCCCTCAGTCCCTCGCTCGCTCCCTCAGTCTACCTCGCTCCCTCAGTCTACCTCGCTCGCTCCCTCAGTCCCTCGCTCGCTCCCTCAGTCTACCTCGCTCCCTCCCTGTCTATCTCTCGCTCCCTCCCTCAGTCTCTCTCTCCCTCCCTCAGTCTACCTCGCTCCCTCCCTGTCTATCTCTCGCTCCCTCCCTCAGTCTCTCTCTCCCTCCCTCAGTCTCCCTATCGCTCTCTCAGTCTCCCTATCGCTCTCTCAGTCTCCCTATCGCTCTCTCAGACTCCCTATCACTCTCTCAGTCTCCCTATTGCTCTCTCAGTCCCGCTCTCTCTCCTCCAGGATGTGTGTACAGGTGAGTTGGAGAGGGGGGGGCATCCGAGTCACAAACTCTCTGTCTCCTCGGGTAAACCTCTTCAGCTGGGCAGAGTCTGCAAACATATACACACGTGGGTGAACTGAATGTGTGTATCTGAGAGGCCATGGAGTGCATACCCGTGTGCGTGTGTGTGAACTCACCCTCTCTGCGTGCAGCAGGTGTGTGTGAACGTGTGTGTAGTGTGCAGATGAGAGTTAGGGGGCGACACACGGTGCTGCTGCTACACACACAGGACAGGTACTGGAGGAGAGGGTCGTCAGCGTCCACATCACACACCTACACAAACATAACGTGTCATATAAGGTACAATGTGCCATTTCAGACTGAAGACATGTTATATAAGGGACAGGGTGCCATTTCAGACTGAAGACATGTTATATAAGGGACAGGGTGCCATTTCAGACTGAAGACATGTTATACATGGGACAGGGTGCCATTTCAGACTGAAGACATGTTATATAAGGGACAGGGTGCCATTTCATACTGAAGACATGTTATACATGGGACAGGGTGCCATTTCAGACTGAAGACATGTTATATAAGGGACAGGGTGCCATTTCAGACTCATAACATGTTATATAAGGGACAGGGTGCCATTTCAGACTGAAGGCATGTTATATAAGGGACAGGGTGCCATTTCAGACTGAAGGCATGTTATATAAGGGACAGGGTGCCATTTCAGACTCAAGACATGTTATATATGGGACAGGGTGCCATTTCAGACTGAAGGCATGTTATATATGGGACAGGGTGCCATTTCAGACTGAAGACATGTTATATAAGGGACAGGGTGCCATTTCAGACTCATAACATGTTATATAAGGGACAGGGTGCCATTTCAGACTGAAGGCATGTTATATAAGGGACAGGGTGCCATTTCAGACTGAAGACATGTTATATATGGGACAGGGTGCCATTTCAGACTGAAGACATGTTATATAAGGGACAGGGTGCCATTTCAGACTGAAGACATGTTATACATGGGACAGGGTGCCATTTCAGACTGAAGACATGTTATATAAGGGACAGGGTGCCATTTCAGACTCATAACATGTTATATAAGGGACAGGGTGCCATTTCAGACTGAAGGCATGTTATATAAGGGAAAGGGTGCCATTTCAGACTGAAGGCATGTTATATAAGGGACAGGGTGCCATTTCAGACTCAAGACATGTTATATATGGGACAGGGTGCCATTTCAGACTGAAGGCATGTTATATATGGGACAGGGTGCCATTTCAGACTGAAGACATGTTATATAAGGGACAGGGTGCCATTTCAGACTGAAGGCATGTTATATAAGGGACAGGGTGCCATTTCAGACTGAAGACATGTTATATATGGGACAGGGTGCCATTTCAGACTGAAGACATGTTATATAAGGGACAGGGTGCCATTTCAGACTGAAGACATGTTATATAAGGGACAGGGTGCCATTTCAGACTGAAGACATGTTATATATGGGACAGGGTGCCATTTCAGACTGAAGACATGTTATATAAGGGACATGGTGCCATTTCAGATTGAAGACATGTTATATAAGGGACAGGGTGCCATTTCAGACTGAAGACATGTTATATATGGGACAGGGTGCCATTTCAGACTGAAGACATGTTATATATGGGACAGGGTGCCATTTCAGACTGAAGACATGTTATATATGGGACAGGGTGCCATTTCAGACTGAAGACATGTTATATAAGGGACAGGGTGCCATTTCAGACTCAATAAAGTGCCCACAAGAAGGACATACAAAAAGTGATTGATTGATTAAGTGACCTTACCAGGCTCCGCCCCCGTGTGTAGACCCTGAGGTGACCTCTGACCCTCAGTGACCTCTGAAGCCCTTCCCACTGGGGCATGGCTAACCCCAGTAAACCGGAAATTACTGGACAGGAGAACCAAATATGGGCCTCTCCACTGCCATCCTCTACAGCTGCCCTGTACACACACACACACACACACACGATTAACTCACACAAATATGCAAACACATACCCCAACACACACAATAAACTTGTTAACTCACTTGGCTTCGGCCTGAAACACAGCAGAGGTAGAATTACAGGGAGGCTGAGACCGAGTACACCTCTCCTATAAGTAAGAGAGAGAGAGTTAGCTGTGTGACCTGGTATAACCTTTCCGAAGACTCTGAACTCCTGATTACTAACCACACAAGACTGACACTGACTGTGTGTGTGTGTGTGTGTGTGTGTGTGTGTGTGCATGCGGTGTGTCTGTACCTGTGCGTATATACTGCCACACAGAGAACAAGTCCACTGCAGCTGCAGGTAGAGAACACACACCACATGACCTCTGACCCGGCCCAAAATGCACTGCTCTGCCCCTGCCAATGCCCACACACCCAAGAGGATCATGGGAGGAGGAGAGTCACATGACCTGGAGAGAGAGAGAGGGATAAGGAAGAGGAAAATGAGATAAGAGACTGTTATGATACAGAGAGATGAGACTGTTATAATACAGAGAGAAGAGACTGTTATGATACAGAGAGAAGAGACTGTTATGATACAGAGAGAAGAGACTGTTATGATACAGAGAGAAGAGACTGTTATGATACAGAGAGAAGAGACTGTTATAATACAGAGAGATGAGACTGTTATAATACAGAGAGAAGAGACTGTTATAATACAGAGAGAAGAGACTGTTATAATACAGAGAGATGAGACTGTTATAATACAGAGAGAAGAGACTGTTATGATACAGAGAGAAGAGACTGTTATAATACAGAGAGAAGAGACTGTTATGATACAGAGAGAAGGGACTGTTATAATACAGAGAGAAGATACTGTTATGATACAGAGAGAAGAGACTGCTATAATACAGAGAGAAGAGACTGTTATGATACAGAGAGAAGAGACTGTTATAATACAGAGAGAAGAGACTGTTATAATACAGAGAAAAGAGACTGTTATAATACAGAGAGAAGAGACTGTTATAATACAGAGAGAAGAGACTGTTATGATACAGAGAGAGGAGACTGTTATGATACAGAGAGAAGAGACTGTTATGATACAGAGAGAAGAGACTGTTATGATACTGTTATAATACAGAGAGAAGAGACTGTTATAATACAGAGAGAAGAGACTGGAGGTCGAGTGAAAATCGGAGAGGAGGTAAAGTGAAGGAGGAGAGGAGGTAGAGTGAAGGAGGAGAGGAGGTAGAGTGAAGGAGGAGAAGAGGTAGAGTGAAGGAGGAGGAGAGGAGGTAGAGTGAAGGAGGAGAAGAGGTAGAGTGAAGGAGGAGAAGAGGTAGAGTGAAGGAGGAGAAGAGGTAGAGTGATAGAGGAGAAGAGGTAGAGTGAAGGAGGAGAGGATGTAGAGTGAAGGAGGAGAAGAGGTAGAGTGAAGGAGGAGAGGATGTAGAGTGAAGGAGGAGAAGAGGTAGCGTGAAGGAGGAGAGGAGGTAGAGTGAAGGAGGAGAAGAGGTAGAGTGATGGAGGAGAAGAGGTAGAGTGAATGAGGAGGAGAGGAGGTAGAGTGGATGAGGAGGAGAGGAGGTAGAGTGAAGGAGGAGAGGAGGTAGAGTGAAGGAGGAGAAGAGGTAGAGTGAAGGAGGAGAAGAGGTAGAGTGATAGAGGAGAAGAGGTAGAGTGAAGGAGGAGAGGATGTAGAGTGAAGGAGGAGAAGAGGTAGAGTGAAGGAGGAGAGGATGTAGAGTGAAGGAGGAGAAGAGGTAGCGTGAAGGAGGAGAGGAGGTAGAGTGAAGGAGGAGAAGAGGTAGAGTGATGGAGGAGAAGAGGTAGAGTGAATGAGGAGGAGAGGAGGTAGAGTGGATGAGGAGGAGAGGAGGTAGAGTGAAGGAGGAGAGGAGGTAGAGTGAAGGAGGAGAAGAGGTAGAGTGAAGGAGGAGAGGAGGTAGAGTGAAGGAGGAGGAGAGGAGGTAGAGTGGATAAGGAGGAGAAGAGGAGGTAGAGTGAATGTGGAGGAGAGGAGGTAGAGTGAATGAGGAGGAGATGAGGAGGTAGAGTGAATGAGGAGAGGAGGTAGAGTGAATGAGGAGGAGATGAGGAGGTAGAGTGAATGAGGAGAAGAGGTAGAGTGAAGGAGGAGAGGATGTAGAGTGAAGGAGGAGAAGAGGTAGAGTGAAGGAGGAGAGGAGGTAGAGTGAAGGAGGAGAAGAGGTAGAGTGATGGAGGAGAAGAGGTAGAGTGAATGAGGAGGAGAGGAGGTAGAGTGGATGAGGAGGAGAAGAGGAGGTAGAGTGAATGAGGAGGAGAGGAGGTAGAGTGAAGGAGGAGAGGAGGTAGAGTGAAGGAGGAGAAGAGGTAGAGTGAAGGAGGAGAGGAGGTAGAGTGAAGGAGGGGGAGAGGAGGTAGAGTGGATGAGGAGGAGAAGAGGAGGTAGAGTGAATGAGGAGGAGAGGAGGTAGAGTGAATGAGGAGGAGATGAGGAGGTAGAGTGAATGAGGAGGAGATGAGGAGGTAGAGTGAATGAGGAGGAGATGAGGAGGTAGAGTGAATGAGGAGGAGATGAGGAGGTAGAGTGAATGAGGAGGAGAGGAGGTAGAGTGAAGGAGGAGGAGAGGAGGTAGAGTGAAGGAGGAGGAGAGGAGGTAGAGTGAATGAGGAGGAGAGGAGGAAGAGTGAATGAGGAGGAGAGGAGGTAGAGTGAATGAGTAGGAGGTAGAGTGAAGGAGGAGGAGAGGAGGTAGAGTGAAGGAGGAGGAGAGGAGGTAGAGTGAAGGAGGAGGAGAGGAGGTAGAGTGAATGAGGAGGAGAGGAGGTAGAGTGAATGAGGAGGAGAGGAGGTAGAGTGAAGGAGGAGGAGAGGAGGTAGAGTGAAGGAGGAGGAGAGGAGGTAGAGTGAATGAGGAGAGGAGGTAGAGTGAATGAGGAGAGGAGGTAGAGTGAATGAGGAGAGGAGGTAGAGTGAATGAGGAGGAGAGGAGGTAGAGTGAAGGAGGAGGAGAGGAGGTAGAGTACATGAGGAGGAGAAGAGGTAGAGTGAAGGAGGAGAAGAGGTAGAGTGAAGGAGGAGAAGAGGTAGAGTGATGGAGGAGAAGAGGTAGAGTGAAGGAGGAGAGGATGTAGAGTGAAGGAGGAGAAGAGGTAGAGTGAAGGAGGAGAGGATGTAGAGTGAAGGAGGAGAAGAGGTAGAGTGAAGGAGGAGAGGAGGTAGAGTGAAGGAGGAGAAGAGGTAGAGTGATGGAGGAGAAGAGGTAGAGTGAATGAGGAGGAGAAGAGGAGGTAGAGTGAATGAGGAGGAGAGGAGGTAGAGTGAAGAAGGAGAGGAGGTAGAGTGAAGGAGGAGGAGAGGAGGTAGAGTGAAGGAGGAGGAGAGGAGGTAGAGTGAAGGAGGAGGAGAGGAGGTAGAGTGAATGAGGAGGAGAGGAGGTAGAGTGAATGAGTAGGAGGTAGAGTAAATGAGTAGGAGAGGAGGTAGAGTGAAGGAGGAGGAGAGGAGGTAGAGTGAAGGAGGAGGAGAGGAGGTAGAGTGAAGGAGGAGGAGAGGAGGTAGAGTGAATGAGGAGGAGAGGAGGTAGAGTGAATGAGGAGGAGAGGAGGTAGAGTGAAGGAGGAGGAGAGGAGGTAGAGTGAAGGAGGAGGAGAGGAGGTAGAGTGAATGAGGAGAGGATGTAGAGTGAATGAGGAGAGGAGGTAGAGTGAATGAGGAGAGGAGGTAGAGTGAATGAGGAGGAGAGGAGGTAGAGTGAATGAGGAGGAGAGGAGGTAGAGTGAAGGAGGAGGAGAGGAGGTAGAGTACATGAGGAGGAGAAGAGGTAGAGTGAAGGAGGAGAAGAGGTAGAGTGAAGGAGGAGAAGAGGTAGAGTGAAGGAGGAGAAGAGGTAGAGTGATGGAGGAGAAGAGGTAGAGTGAAGGAGGAGAGGATGTAGAGTGAAGGAGGAGAAGAGGTAGAGTGAAGGAGGAGAGGATGTAGAGTGAAGGAGGAGAAGAGGTAGAGTGAAGGAGGAGAGGAGGTAGAGTGAAGGAGGAGAAGAGGTAGAGTGATGGAGGAGAAGAGGTAGAGTGAATGAGGAGGAGAGGAGGTAGAGTGGATGAGGAGGAGAAGAGGAGGTAGAGTGAATGAGGAGGAGAGGAGGTAGAGTGAAGGAGGAGAGGAGGTAGAGTGAAGGAGGAGAAGAGGTAGAGTGAAGGAGGAGAGGAGGTAGAGTGAAGGAGGGGGAGAGGAGGTAGAGTGGATGAGGAGGAGAAGAGGAGTTAGAGTGAATGAGGAGGAGAGGAGGTAGAGTGAATGAGGAGGAGATGAGGAGGTAGAGTGAATGAGGAGGAGATGAGGAGGTAGAGTGAATGAGGAGGAGAGGAGGTAGAGTGAAGGAGGAGGAGAGGAGGTAGAGTGAAGGAGGAGGAGAGGAGGTAGAGTGAATGAGGAGGAGAGGAGGTAGAGTGAATGAGGAGGAGAGGAGGTAGAGTGAATGAGTAGGAGGTAGAGTAAATGAGTAGGAGAGGAGGTAGAGTGAAGGAGGAGGAGAGGAGATAGAGTGAAGGAGGAGGAGAGGAGGTAGAGTGAATGAGGAGGAGAGGAGGTAGAGTGAATGAGGAGGAGAGGAGGTAGAGTGAAGGAGGAGGAGAGGAGGTAGAGTGAAGGAGGAGGAGAGGAGGTAGAGTGAATGAGGAGAGGAGGTAGAGTGAATGAGGAGAGGAGGTAGAGTGAATGAGGAGGAGAGGAGGTAGAGTGAATGAGGAGGAGAGGAGGTAGAGTGAAGGAGGAGGAGAGGAGGTAGAGTACATGAGGAGGAGAAGAGGTAGAGTGAAGGAGGAGAAGAGGTAGAGTGAAGGAGGAGAAGAGGTAGAGTGAAGGAGGAGAAGAGGTAGAGTGATGGAGGAGAAGAGGTAGAGTGAAGGAGGAGAGGATGTAGAGTGATGGAGGAGAAGAGGTAGAGTGAAGGAGGAGAGGATGTAGAGTGAAGGAGGAGAAGAGGTAGAGTGAAGGAGGAGAGGATGTAGAGTGAAGGAGGAGAAGAGGTAGAGTGAAGGAGGAGAGGAGGTAGAGTGAAGGAGGAGAAGAGGTAGAGTGATGGAGGAGAAGAGGTAGAGTGAATGAGGAGGAGAGGAGGTAGAGTGGATGAGGAGGAGAAGAGGAGGTAGAGTGAATGAGGAGGAGAGGAGGTAGAGTGAAGGAGGAGAGGAGGTAGAGTGAAGGAGGAGAAGAGGTAGAGTGAAGGAGGAGAGGAGGTAGAGTGAAGGAGGGGGAGAGGAGGTAGAGTGGATGAGGAGGAGAAGAGGAGGTAGAGTGAATGAGGAGGAGAGGAAGTAGAGTGAATGAGGAGGAGATGAGGAGGTAGAGTGAATGAGGAGAGGAGGTAGAGTGAATGAGGAGGAGATGAGGAGGTAGAGTGAATGAGGAGAAGCGGTAGAGTGAAGGAGGAGAGGATGTAGAGTGAAGGAGGAGAAGAGGTAGAGTGAAGGAGGAGAGGAGGTAGAGTGAAGGAGGAGAAGAGGTAGAGTGATGGAGGAGAAGAGGTAGAGTGAATGAGGAGGAGAGGAGGTAGAGTGGATGAGGAGGAGAAGAGGAGGTAGAGTGAATGAGGAGGAGAGGAGGTAGAGTGAAGGAGGAGAGGATGTAGAGTGAAGGAGGAGAAGAGGTAGAGTGAAGGAGGAGAGGAGGTAGAGTGAAGGAGGAGAAGAGGTAGAGTGATGGAGGAGAAGAGGTAGAGTGAATGAGGAGGAGAGGAGGTAGAGTGGATGAGGAGGAGAAGAGGAGGTAGAGTGAATGAGGAGGAGAGGAGGTAGAGTGAAGGAGGAGAGGAGGTAGAGTGAAGGAGGAGAAGAGGTAGAGTGAAGGAGGAGAGGAGGTAGAGTGAAGGAGGGGAGAGGAGGTAGAGTGGATGAGGAGGAGAAGAGGAGGTAGAGTGAATGAGGAGGAGAGGAGGTAGAGTGAATGAGGAGGAGATGAGGAGGTAGAGTGAATGAGGAGAGGAGGTAGAGTGAATGAGGAGGTAGAGTGAATGAGGAGGAGATGAGGAGGTAGAGTGAATGAGGAGGAGATGAGGAGGTAGAGTGAATGAGGAGGAGAGGAGGTAGAGTGAAGGAGGAGGAGAGGAGGTAGAGTGAAGGAGGAGGAGAGGAGGTAGAGTGAATGAGGAGGAGAGGAGGTAGAGTGAATGAGTAGGAGAGGAGGTAGAGTAAATGAGTAGGAGAGGAGGTAGAGTGAAGGAGGAGGAGAGGAGGTAGAGTGAAGGAGGAGGAGAGGAGGTAGAGTGAAGGAGGAGGAGAGGAGGTAGAGTGAATGAGGAGGAGAGGAGGTAGAGTGAATGAGGAGGAGAGGAGGTAGAGTGAAGGAGGAGGAGAGGAGGTAGAGTGAAGGAGGAGGAGAGGAGGTAGAGTGAAGGAGGAGGAGAGGAGGTAGAGTGAATGAGGAGGAGAGGAGGAGGTAGAGTGGATGAGGAGAGGAGGTAGAGTGAAGGAGGAGGAGAGGAGGTAGAGTGAATGAGGAGGAGAAGAGGTAGAGTGAATGAGGAGAGGAGGTCGAGTGGATGAGGAGGTAGAGTGGATGAGGAGGAGAAGAGGTAGAGTGGATGAGGAGGAGAGGAGGAGGTAGAGTGAATGAGGAGAGGAGGTAGAGTGAAGGAGGAGGAGAGGAGGTAGAGTGGATGAGGAGGAGAAGAGGTAGAGTGAAGGAGGAGGAGAAGAGAGGACTCACTGGGTGTCAGTCTTTCCCAGGGCCATGATGGTCAAACAGCTGACTGGGACAGAACGACAATACACCCCTCCCACCCTGCAACACACAAACACACAAAATAAGTCCAGCACCTGACTACCTTTTCTGTTGAAGATGGGCTGAAGCATATTAATACACCTTGTGAAACATTTTAATACAACTTCTATTTTAATACACCTTGTGAAACATTTTAATACAACTTCTATTTTAATACACCTTCTGAAACATTTTAATACACCTTCTGTTTTAATACACCTATTATAATACACCTATTTTAATACACCTCCTATTTTAATGCACCTTTCCACTGTTATATCAGTTATTGTGATACTCTATGAAAACAACATACACTAGGTGGACAAAACATTAGGACCACCTGCTCTTTCCATGAGACTGACCAGGTGAATCCAGGTGAAAACTATGATCCCTTAATGATGTCACTTGTTAAATCCACTTCAGTCAGTGTAGATGAAGGGGAGGAGACGGGTTAAAGAAGGATTTTTATGTCTTGAGACAATTGAGACATGGATTGTGTGTGTGCGCCATTCAGAGAGTGAATGGGTAAGAAAAGATTGAAGTGCCTTTGAACAGGGTATGGTAGTAGGTGCCAGGCGCACCGGTTTATGTAAAGAACTACAACGCTGCTGGGTTTTTATTCATACTCAACAGTTTCCTGTGTTTATCAAGAATGGTCCACCACCCAAAGGACATCCAGCCAACTTGACACAACTGTGGGAAGCATTGGAGTCAACATGGGGCCAGCATCCCTGTGGAACGCTTTCAACACCTTGTAGAGTCCATGGCCTGAAGAATTGAGGCTGTTCTGAGGTGCAACTCAATATTAGGAAGGTGTTCCCAATGTTTGGTATCCTCAGTATGTCTGTGTGTGCGTGTTTGATGTGTTACCGTGACAGCCTGCGTTGGAAGCTGGTAAACTGGACGGTGTTTCCGGGTACCAGGCCGGGAGGGTAGGGGGTGAGGCTTAGGTCCAAATAGACCTGCAGGCTCCGCCCTCTGGGCTCCACACACACCGTCAACCTCACACTCAGTCCTGCTTCCACATCTACACACACAGGAAAAACACAAACACACAGGTAAAACACAAACACACAGGTAAAACACAAACACACAGAACAACCCTGTTCCTGGAGATACCCTCCTGGAGGTTTTAACTCCAACCCTGTTCCTGGAGAGATACCCTCCTGGAGATTTTAACTCCAAACCCTGTTACTGGAGACACCCTCCTGGAGGTTTTAACTCCAACCCTGTTCCTGGAGAACTACCCTCCTGGAAGTTTTAACTCCAACCCTGTTCCTGGAGAACTACCCTCCTGTAGGTTTTAACTCAAACCCTGTTCCTGTGTGGTCGTACCTCTCTGTGTAGGGGTGTGTGGTCGTACCTCTCTGTGTAGGGGTGTGTGGTCGTACCTCTCTGTGTAGGGGTGTGTGGTCGTACCTCTCTGTGTAGGGTTGTGTGGTCGTACCTCTCTGTGTAGGGGTGTGTGTCTCGTACCTCTCTGTGCAGGGGTGTGTCCCGTACCTCTCTGTGCAGGAGTGTGTGTGGTCGTACCTCTCTGTGTAGGGGTGTGTGGTCGTACCTCTCTGTGTAGGGGTGTGTGGTCGTACCTCTCTGTGTAGGGGTGTGTGGTCGTACCTCTCTGTGTAGGGGTGTGTGGTCGTACCTCTCTGTGTAGGAGTGTGTGTGGTCGTACCTCTCTGTGTAGGGGTGTGTGTGGTCGTACCTCTCTGTGCAGGAGTGTGTGTGTCTCGTACCTCTCTGTGTAGGAGTGTGTCTCGTACCTCTCTGTGTAGGAGTGTGTGTGTCTCGTACCTCTCTGTGAAGGAGTGTGTGTGTCTCGTACCTCTCTGTGCATGGGGTGTGTCCCGTACCTCTCTGTGCAGGAGTGTGTGTGGTCGTTCCTCTCTGTGCAGGAGTGTGTGTGGTCGTTCCTCTCTGTAGGGTGATCCTCTGAGATATGACTCCATGGAACGACACCAGATCCACCCCACTGCTACAACACAGAGAGAGGTGATGATGGTACCTGAGCCTACCTGGTCTGGCCGACCGCTTAGTCAGGTAACTAGTCTTCCCCAAGCTCTACCAAACTTACTGCCTGGTACTCAGCGCTCTATTGTCCCTCTAATCACTCTGACATTAATACAAATGTTTTTTGAAAATCTAATTAAAACACTTCATGAGCTCAGTGTCACGGCATCACTACAGCCTGGGGTTCCATCCCATCACTACAGCCTGGGGTTCCATCCCATCACTACAGCCTGGGGTTCCATCCCATCACTACAGCATGGGGTTCCATCCCATCACTACAGCCTGGGGTTCCATCCCATCACTACAGCCTGGGGTTCCATCCCATCACTACAGCCTGGGGTTCCATCCCATCACTACAGCCTGGGGTTCCATCCCATCACTGCAGCCTGGGGTTCCATCCCATCACAACAGGCTGGGGTTCCATCCCATCACTACAGCCTGGGGTTCCATCCCATCACTGCACCCTGGGGTTCCATCCCATCACTGCAGCCTGGGGTTCCATCCCATCACTACAGCCTGGGGTTCCATCCCATCACTACAGCCTGGGGTTCCATCCCATCACTACAGCCTGGGGTTCCATCCCATCACTACAGTCTGGGGTTCCATCCCATCACTACAGCCTGGGGTTCCATCCCATCACTGCAGCCTGGGGTTCCATCCCATCACTGCAGCCTGGGGTTCCATCCCATCACTGCAGCCTGGGGTTCCATCCCATCACTACAGCCTGGGGTTCCATCCCATCACTACAGCCTGGGGTTCCATCCCATCACTACAGCCTGGGGTTCCATCCCATCACAACAGCCTGGGGTTCCATCCCATCACTACACCCTGGGGTTCCATCCCATCACTACAGCCTGGGGTTCCATCCCATCACTACAGCCTGGGGTTCCATCCCATCACTACACCCTGGGGTTCGAACCCATCACAACAGGCTGGGGTTCCATCCCATCACTACAGCCTGGGGTTCCATCCCATCACTACACCCTGGGGTTCGAACCCATCACAACAGGCTGGGGTTCCATCCCATCACAACAGCCTGGGGTTCCATCCCATCACTATAGCCTGGGGTTCCATCCCATCACTACAGCCTGGGGTTCCATCCCATCACTACAGCCTGGTGTTCCATCCCATCAATACACCCTGGGGTTCCATCCCATCACTACACTCTGGGGTTCCATCCCATCACTACACCCTGGGGTTCCATCCCATCACTACACCCTGGGGTTCCATCCCATCACTACAGCCTGGGGTTCGATCCCATCACTACAGCCTGGGGTTCCATCCCATCACTACAGCCTGGGGTTCGAACCCATCACAACAGGCTGGGGTTCTATCCCATCACTAAACCCTGGGGTTCCATCCCATCACTACAGCCTGGGGTTCCATCCCATCACTACACCCTGGGGTTCCATCCCATCACTGCAGCCTGGGGTTCCATCCCATCACTGCAGCCTGGGGTTCCATCCCATCACTGCAGCCTGGGGTTCCATCCCATCACTACAGCCTGGGGTTCCATCCCATCACTACACCCTGGGGTTCCATCCCATCACAACAGGCTGGGGTTCCATCCCATCACTACAGCCTGGGGTTCCATCCCATCACTACACCCTGGGGTTCCATCCCATCACTACACCCTGGGGTTCCATCCCATCACTAGACCCTGGGGTTCCATCCCATCACAACAGCCTGGGGTTCCATCCCATCACTACACCCTGGGGTTCCATCCCATCACTGCAGCCTGGGGTTCCATCCCATCACTACAGCCTGGGGTTCCATCCCATCACTACAGCCTGGGGTTCCATCCCATCACTACAGCCTGGGGTTCCATCCCATTACTACAGCCTGGGGTTCCATCCCATCACTACACCCTGGGGTTCCATCCCATCACTACAGCCTGGGGTTCCATCCCATCACTACAGCCTGGGGTTCCATCCCATCACTACACCCTGGGGATCCATCCCATCACTACAGTCTGGGGTTCCATCCCATCACTACACCCTGGGGTTCCATCCCATCACTACACCCTGGGGTTCCATCCCATCACTACAGCCTGGGGTTCCATCCCATCACAACAGCCTGGGGTTCCATCCCATCACTACACCCTGGGGTTCCATCCCATCACAACAGGCTGGGGTTCCATCCCATCACTACAGCCTGGGGTTCCATCCCATCACTACACCCTGGGGTTCCATCCCATCACTACAGCCTGGGGTTCCATCCCATCACTACAGCCTGGGGTTCCATCCCATCACTACACCCTGGGGTTCGAACCCATCACAACAGGCTGGGGTTCCATCCCATCACTACAGCCTGGGGTTCCATCCCATCACTACACCCTGGGGTTCGAACCCATCACAACAGGCTGGGGTTCCATCCCATCACAACAGCCTGGGGTTCCATCCCATCACTATAGCCTGGGGTTCCATCCCATCACTACAGCCTGGGGTTCCATCCCATCACTACAGCCTGGTGTTCCATCCCATCAATACACCCTGGGGTTCCATCCCATCACTACACTCTGGGGTTCCATCCCATCACTACACCCTGGGGTTCCATCCCATCACTACAGCCTGGGGTTTGATCCCATCACTACAGCCTGGGGTTCCATCCCATCACTACAGCCTGGGGTTCGAACCCATCACAACAGGCTGGGGTTGCATCCCATCACTACACCCTGGGGTTCCATCCCATCACTACAGCCTGGGGTTCCATCCCATCACTACACCCTGGGGTTCCATCCCATCACTACACCCTGGGGTTCCATCCCATCACTGCAGCCTGGGGTTCCATCCCATCACTGCAGCCTGGGGTTCCATCCCATCACTACAGCCTGGGGTTCCATCCCATCACTACACCCTGGGGTTCCATCCCATCACAACAGGCTGGGGTTCCATCCCATCACTACAGCCTGGGGTTCCATCCCATCACTACACCCTGGGGTTCCATCCCATCACTACACCCTGGGGTTCCATCCCATCACTACACCCTGGGGTTCCATCCCATCACAACAGCCTGGGGTTCCATCCCATCACTACACCCTGGGGTTCCATCCCATCACTGCAGCCTGGGGTTCCATCCCATCACTACAGCCTGGGGTTCCATCCCATCACTACAGCCTGGGGTTCCATCCCATCACTACACCCTGGGGTTCCATCCCATCACAACAGCCTGGGGTTCCATCCCATCACTACACCCTGGGGTTCCATCCCATCACTGCAGCCTGGGGTTCCATCCCATCACTACAGCCTGGGGTTCCATCCCATCACTACAGCCTGTGGTTCCATCCCATCACTACAGCCTGTGGTTCCATCCCATCACTACAGCCTGGGGTTCCATCCCATCACTACAGCCTGGGGTTCCATCCCATCACTACAGCCTGGGGTTCCATCCCATCACTACAGCCTGGGGTTCCATCCCATCACTACACCCTGGGGATCAATCCCATCACTACAGTCTGGGGTTCCATCCCATCACTACACCCTGGGGTTCCATCCCATCACTACACCCTGGGGTTCCATCCCATCACTACAGCCTGGGGTTCCATCCCATCACAACAGCCTGGGGTTCCATCCCATCACTACACCCTGGGGTTCCATCCCATCACAACAGGCTGGGGTTCCATCCCATCACTACAGCCTGGGGTTCCATCCCATCACTACAGCCTGGGGTTCCATCCCACCACAACAGCCTGGGGTTCCATCCCATCACAACAGCCTGGGGTTCCATCCCATCACTACAGCCTGGGGTTCCATCCCACCACTACAGCCTGGGGTTCCATCCCACCACTACAGTCTGGGGTTCCATCCCACCACAACAGCCTGGGGTTCCATCCCATCACAACAGCCTGGGGTTCCATCCCATCACTACACCCTGGGGTTCCATCCCATCACTACACCCTGGGGTTCCATCCCATCACTACAGCCTGGGGTTCCATCCCATCACTACACCCTGGGGTTCCATCCCATCACTACACCCTGGGGTTCCATCCCATCACTACAGCCTGGGGTTCCATCCCATCACTACAGCCTGGGGTTCCATCCCATCACTACAGCCTGGGGTTCCATCCCATCACTACACCCTGGGGTTCCATCCCAACACTACAGCCTGGGGTTCCATCCCATCACTACAGCCTGGGGTTCCATCCCATCACTACAGTCTGGGGTTCCATCCCATCACTACAGTCTGGGGTTCCATCCCATCACTACACCCTGGGGTTCCATCCCATCACTACACCCTGGGGTTCCATCCCATCACTACAGCCTGGGGTTCCATCCCATCACTACAGCCTGGGGTTCCATCCCATCACTACACCCTGGGGTTCCATCCCATCACTACAGCCTGGAGTTCCATCCCATCACTACAGCCTGGGGTTCCATCCCATCACTACAGTCTGGGGTTCCATCCCATCACTACAGCCTGGGGTTCCATCCCATCACTACAGCCTGGGGTTCCATCCCATCACTACACCCTGGGGTTCCATCCCATCACTACACCCTGGGGTTCCATCCCATCACTACACCCTGGGGTTCCATCCCATCACTACAGTCTGGGGTTCCATCCCATCACTACAGCCCGGGGTTCGAACCCATCACAACAGGCTGGGGTTCCATCCCATCACTACACCCCGACCGCGACTCCATCTTGCTCCTACCGTCCTATAGGCAGAAACTCAAACAGGATGTACCAGTGACAAGAACCATTCAACGCTGGTCCAACCAATCGGAAGCCACGCTTCAAGATTGTTTTGATCACGCGGACAGGAATATGTTCCCGTCAGCCTCAGAGAACAACATTGACCTATACTCGGTGAGTGTGTTTATAAAGAAGAGCATAGGAGATGTTGTACCCACTGTGACTATTAAAACCTACCCTAACCAGAAACCGTGGATGGATGGCAGCATTCGCACAAAACTGAAAGCACGATCCACCGCATTTAACCACGGAACGAGGTCTGGGAATATGGCTGAATATAAACAGTGTAGTTATTCCCTCCGCAAGGCAATCGAACAAGAGAAATGCCGGTACAGGGACAAGGTGGAGTCGCAATTCAACGGCTCAGACACGAGACGTATGTGGCAGGGTCTACAGGAAATCACGGACTATAAAAACAGCCACGTCAAATCACGTCAATCCATATCCCAGTCTGTTGTCCCCACATGCTTCAAGATGGCTGCCATTGTTCCTGTACCCAAGAAGGCAAAGGTAACTGAACTAAATGACTATCGCCTCGTATCACTCACTTCTGTCATCATGAAGTGCTTTGAGAGACTAGTTAAGGATCATATCACCTCCACCTTACCTGACCCGCCCCAACAGGTTCACAGACGACGCAATCGCCATCACACTGCCCTATCCCATCTGGACAAGAGGAATACCTATGTAAGAATGCTGTCAATTAACTACATCTCAGCATTCAACACCATAGTACCCTCCAAACTCGACATTAAACTGGAGGCCTTGGGACTCAACCCCGCCCTGTGTAGTTGGGTCCTGGACTTCCTGACGGGCCACCCCCAGGTGGTGAAGGTAGGAAACAACATCTCCATTTTGCTGACCCTCAACACTGGGGCCCCACAAGGGTGCGTGCTCAGCCCCCTCCTGTTCACCCATGACTGCGTGGCCATGCACTCCTCCGACTCAATCATCAAGTTTGCAGACGACACAACAGTAGTGGGCTTGAGTACCAACAACGACGAGACGGCCTACAGGGAGGAGGTGAGGGCCGCTCTGTTCTACTGTTCACTCGTCGTCCAATCAAAATGTAGTTCAGGACATTAGTGTGAATATAGAAGTTTGTTATCATGTGTAGTGGAAAGCGTGAGTGTGGTGTCAGGAAAACAACCTCTCACTCAGCGTCAACAAAACAAAGGAGATGATCGTGGACTTCAGGAAACAGCAGAGGGAGCAACCACATCTACAGGACAGTTGTGGAGAAGGTGGAAAGTGAAGTTCCTCGGCGTACACATCACGGACAAACTGAATTGGTCCACCCACACAGACAGCGTGGTGAAGAAGGGGCAACAGCGCCTCTTCAACCTCAGGAGGATGAAGAAATTTGGCTTGTCACCTAAAACCCTCACAAACTTTTACAGATGCACTATCAAGAGCATCCTGTCGGGCTGTATCACCGCCTGGTACGGCAACTGCACCACCCTCAAACACAAGGCTCTCCAGAGGGTGGTGCGGTCTGCACAACGCATCACCGGGGGCAAACTACCTGCCCTCCAGGACACCTACAAAAAACACCCGAGCCACTGCCTGTTCACCCCACTATCATCCAGAAGGTGAGGTCAGTACAGGTGCATCAAAGTTGGGACCGAGAGACTGAAAAACAGCTTCTATCTCAAGGCCATCAGACTGTTAAACAGCCATCACTAACATTGAGAGGCTGCTGCCAACATAGTCTCGCATAGCCTCTCAATGTTAGTGATGGCTGTTTCCACCTCATCACTGGCCACTTTAATAAATGGATCACTAGCCACATTAAACAATGCCACTTTAATACTGTTTACACATCTTACATTACTCATATCACATGTATATACTGTATTTTATACCATCTACTGCACCTTGCCTATGCCGCTCGGCCATCGCTCATCTATATACTTATATGTACATATTCTCATTTAGCCCTTCAGATTTGTGTGTATTGGGTAGTTGTTGGGAATTGTTAGATATTACTGCACTGTTGGAACTAAAAGCACAAGCATTTCACTAAACTCACAATAACATCTGCTAACCATGTGTAGCCAATAACATCTGCTAACCATGTAACCAATAACAGCTGCTAACCATGCGTAACCAATAACATCTGCTAACCATGTGTAGCCAATAACATCTGCTAACCATGTGTAGCCAATAACATCTGCTAACCATGTGTAACCAATAACATCTGCTAACCATGTGTAACCAATAACATCTGCTAACCATGTGTAGCCAATAACATCTGCTAACCATGTGTAGCCAATAACATCTGCTAACCATGTGTAACCAATAACATCTGCTAACCATGTGTAACCAATAACATCTGCTAACCATGTGTAACCAATAACATCTGCTAACCATGTGTAACCAATAACATCTGCTAACCATGTGTAACCAATAACATCTGCTAACCATGTGTAACCAATAACATCTGCTAACCATGTGTAGCCAATACCATCTGCTAACCATGTGTAGCCAATACCATCTGCTAATCATGTGTAGCCAATAACATCTGCTAACCATGTGTAGCCAATAACATCTGCTAACCATGTGTAGCCAATACCATCTGCTAACCATGTGTAGCCAATAACATCGGCTAACCATGTGTAGCCAATAACATCTGCTAACCATGTGTAGCCAATAACATCTGCTAACCATGTGTAGCCAATAACATCAGCTAACCATGTGTAGCCAATAACATCTGCTAACCATGTGACCAATAACATCTGCTAACCATGTGTAGCCAATAACATCTGCTAACCATGTGTATGTGACCAATAACATCTGCTAACCATGTGTAGCCAATACCATCTGCTAACCATGTAGCCATTAACATCAGCTAACCATGTAACCAATAACATCTGCTAACCATGTGTAGCCAATAACATTTGATTTGAATGTGTAGATTTGTTTTCTTACCTGCAGTCCAGGACCTCAGCCACAGACATGACCTTCTGAGAAACAATCTGTAGGAGAGAGGTCAGGGGTTAGAGATCAGGATTTAACTGGAGGAGAGAGGTCAGGGGTTAGAGGTCAGAGTTTAACTGGAGGAGAGAGAGGTCAGGGTTTAGAGGTCAGGGTTTAGAGGTCCGAGTTTAGAGGTCAGGGTTTAACTGGAGGAGAGAGAGGTCAGGGTTTAGAGGTCAGGGGTTAACTGGAGGAGAGAGGTCAGGGGTTAGAGGTCAGGGGTTAACTGGAGGAGAGAGAGGTCAGGGTTTAACTGGAGGAGAGAGAGGTCAGGGGTTAACTGGAGGAGAGAGAGGTCAGGGTTTAGAGGTCAGGGGTTAACTGGAGGAGAGAGGTCAGGGTTTAGAGGTCAGGGGTTAACTGGAGGACAGAGGTCAGGGTTTAGAGGTCAGGGGTTAACTGGAGGAGAGAGAGGTCAGGGTGTAGAGGTCAGAGTTTAACTGGAGGAGAGAGAGGTCAGGGTTTAGAGGTCAGAGTTTAACTGGAGGAGAGAGAGGTCAGGGTGTAGAGGTCAGGTATTACAGTTAGTTATAACTTCAAGGCTGGGGTGTGTTCATTGAACGTTTTTCCTACGTTGCGTGACGGTTTGCACTGAAGAACACGTTTCCCCAAAATGGTGCACAACATTCTCCAAGAGGTACAATCATGTTTGGTGGGTGTGGCCTGGGTGTGTGGGGTGTGGCCTGATCAGGCACAGACAGGGTTCTACTAGTTTGGTAACTACTGGTAACATGTATAAAGTATTTCAGATAGGACTAGTCTGGGTAACTACTGGCTACAGTATTTCAGACAGGACTAGTTTGGTGGCTACAGTATTTCAGACAGGACTAGTTTGGAGGCTACAAGTATTTCAGACAGGACTAGTTTGGTGGCTACAGTATTTCAGACAGGACTAGTTTGGTAACTACATGTCTATAGTATTTCAGACAGGACTAGTTTGGTGGCTACAGTATTTCAGACAGGACTAGTTTGGTAACTACAGTATTTCAGACAGGACTAGTTTGGTAACTACATGTCTATAGTATTTCAGACAGGACTAGTTTGGTGGCTACAGTATTTCAGACAGGACTTGTTTGGTGGCTACAGTATTTCAGACAGGACTAGTTTGGTAACTACATGTCTACAGTATTTCAGACAGGACTAGTTTGGTGGCTACAGTATTTCAGACAGGACTAGTTTGGTAACTACATGTCTATAGTATTCCAGACAGGACTAGTTTGGTGGCTATAAGTATTTCAGACAGGACTAGTTTGGTGGCTACAAGTATTTCAGACAGGACTAGTTTGGTGGCTACAGTATTTCAGACAGGACTAGTTTGGTGGCTACAAGTATTTCAGACAGGACTAGTTTGGTGGCTAAGGTATTTCAGACAGGACTAGTTTGGTGGCTACAGTATTTCAGACAGGACTAGTTTGGTGGCTACAAGTATTTCAGATAGGACTAGTTTGGTGGCTAAGGTATTTCAGACAGGACTAGTTTGGTGGCTACAGTATTTCAGACAGGACTAGTTTGGTGGCTAAGGTATTTCAGACAGGACTAGTTTGGTGGCTACAGTATTTCAGACAGGACTAGTTTGGTGGCTACAAGTATTTCAGACAGGACTAGTTTGGCTAACCACATGTCTACAGTATTTCAGACAGGACTAGTTTGGTGGCTAAGGTATTTCAGACAGGACTAGTTTGGTGGCTAAAAGTATTTCAGACAGGACTAGTTTGGTGGCTACAGTATTTCATACAGGACTAGTTTGGTGGCTACAAGTATTTCAGACAGGACTAGTTTGGTAACTACATGTCTACAGTATTTCAGACAGGACTAGTCTGGGTAACTACATGTCTACAGTATTTCAGACAGGACTAGTCTGGGTAACTACATGTCTACAGTATTTCAGACAGGACTAGTCTGGGTAACTACATGTCTACAGTATTTCAGACAGGACTAGTTTGGTAACTACATGTCTACAGTATTTCAGACAGGACTAGTCTGGGTAACTACATGTCTACAGTATTTCAGACAGGACTAGTCTGGGTAACTACATGTCTACAGTATTTCAGACAGGACTAGTCTGGGTAACTACATGTCTACAGTATTTCAGACAGGACTAGTTTGGTAACTACATGTCTACAGTATTTCAGACAGGACTAGTTTGGTAACTACATGTCTACAGTATTTCAGACAGGACTAGTTTGGTAACTACATGTCTACAGTATTTCAGACAGGACTAGTTTGGTAACTACATGTCTACAGTATTTCATACAGGACTAGTTTGGTAACTAACTACATGTCTACAGTATTTCAGACAGGACTAGTCTGGGTAACTACATGTCTACAGTATTTCAGACAGGACTAGTTTGGTAACTACATGTCTACAGTATTTCAGACAGGACTAGTTTGGTAACTACATGTCTACAGTATTTCAGACAGGACTAGTCTGGGTAACTACATGTCTACAGTATTTCAGACAGGACTAGTCTGGGTAACTACATGTCTACAGTATTTCAGACAGGACTAGTCTGGGTAACTACATGTCTACAGTATTTCAGACAGGACTAGTTTGGTAACTACATGTCTACAGTATTTCAGACAGGACTAGTCTGGGTAACTACATGTCTACAGTATTTCAGACAGGACTAGTCTGGGTAACTCCATGTCTACAGTATTTCAGACAGGACTAGTTTGGTGGTTATATGTTTGGTGGTTATATGTCTACAGTATTTCAGACAGGACTAGTTTGGTGGTTATATGTTTGGTGGTTATATTTCAGAAAGGACTCATCAGAATAGGTTGCTTTCCTCTCTTGGAATAATAGCTCAACCAGTCTGCAACCATGGTTGGGGGGAGCACAAAAGGTATGTGCATGGCCCTGGCCCTGATCAATATGTTTGTGACCATAAGGAATCACAAAACACTTTCTTTTTAATTAAAGGTGGCGCACCGCTGAGTCCTGCTGGATGCAGCCTGGCTCACCTGGGAGTAGGGCGTGGTCAGGAGTGGGTGGGTCAGGGTGTGGATCCTCCAATCAGAGCGCACAAGGAGGGAGGGGTTCGTATGGAGCACTACACCACTCCTCCCAGCAACACGACAGCCAATCAGAACACTATGATCCTGAGTGACAGGAACACAGGCCAATCAGGCAGTAAAACACTCCACGTAACAAAAAGCTTTACTAGATCAAAAGAAAACAACCCAAGTCTTCTAGTTTATTAATTCGGCCATTTTGAAATTACCACACATAAAACTGGAAAAAGCCATACATACACATGAGGTAAATAATGGAGGATAACACACAACAAAGTCTGGGACTTATTTCCATTGTAGTCCTCTTGAGACAAGATGGCTGGACAAGATCCAACACAGTATGACAGAGAAGTCAAAAATCTTGTGTAGAAGAGAGAGGGATGGAGGGAGACATGGCGAGAGGGATTAGGGAGGGAGACAGAGCGAGGGGGGTGGGTGGAGGGAGACAGAGCGAGGGGGGGGGGGGGGAGACAGAGCGAGGGGGGTGGAGGGAGGGAGACAGAGCGAGGGGGGTGGAGGGAGGGAGACAGAGCGAGGGGGGTGGAGGGAGGGAGGCAGAGCGAGGGGGGTGGATTGAGGGAGACAGAGCGAGGGGGGTGGAGGGAGGGAGACAGAGCGAGGGGGGTGGAGGGAGGGAGGCAGAGCGAGGGGGGTGGATTGAGGGAGACAGAGCGAGGGGGGTGGAGGGAGACAGACAGAGCGAGGGGGGTGGAGGGAGACAGAGCGAGGGGGATGGAGGGAGGGAGACAGAGCGAGGGGGGTGGAGGGAGGGAGACAGAGCGATGGAGGGAGACAGAGCAACGGAGGGATGGAGAGTGAAGGATGGAGGGAGACAGAGAGAGAGGGATGGAGGGAGACAGAGAGAGAGGGATGGAGGGAGACAGAGAGAGAAGGATGGAGGGAGACAGAGAGAGAGGGATGGAGGGAGGGATAGAGTACCTGGGTGTTAGGAGCGATGAGTCTGTAGAAAGATCCAGCCTGGATCAGAGGAAACCAGCGTACTGATGACCTCACAAACAACAGCTCTACCTGAGTAAGGGAGACAGAAACAGAGCGAGAGGGAGACAGACACCAGAGGGAGACAGACACCAGAGGGAGACAGACACCAGAGGGAGAGGGAGACAGGAACAGAGCGAAAGGGAGAAAGACACAAGAGGGAGACAGAGTGAGAGGGAGACAGAGTAAGAGGGAGAGAGGGAGACAGAGCGAGAGAGAGGTCATGATCAGCTGAGCTCCTGCATTTTTCAGCATGTTCATAAAAAAATATAGATTTAGAGTTAGATAAACTTGGATGTTTTTGTCAGGAACATATACAGGATACTACCCTCTACAACATAACCTTCACTATGTCACCAGGACATATACAGGATACTACCCTCTACAACACTATGTCACCAGGACATATACAGGATACTACCCTCTACAACACTATGTCACCAGGACATATACAGGATACTACCTGACTACCTGATTTTGGATGGAATTAACTGGAAGGGTGATTAGGGTTAAGACAAGAGGCTTAAAACGACCAAATATTATTATTCTAAACATATACAGCAAATGCTCTGGAAAACAGAAACCTGAAAACACCATCCAACCTGGAACTGAGTCAGTAATGTTTAGTCTGAAACTATATTTAATTTCCAAAAGCCAAGAAGAAAAATACATGACAATGCTTTACAAGGACTGACGTATCAATGGAGAGGTGCCCTTTAGCCCAACAATGGCAGGAGAGTCAAACAGTCTACCTCACCCAAATGGAGAGGTGCCCTTTAGCCCAACAATGGCAGGATAGTCAAACAGTCTACCTCACCCAAATGGAGAGGTGCCCTTTAGCCCAACAATGGCAGGAGAGTCAAACAGTCTACCTCACCCAAATGGAGAGGTGCCCTTTAGCCCAACAATGGCAGGAGAGTCAAACAGTCTACTCCACCCAAATGGAGAGGTGCCCTTTAGCCCAACAATGGCAGGAGAGTCAAACAGTCTACCTCACCCAAATGGAGAGGTGCCCTTTAGCCCAACAATGGCAGGAGAGTCAAACAGTCTACCCCAACCAAATGGAGAGGTGCCCTTTAGCCCAACAATGGCAGGAGAGTCAAACAGTCTACCTCACCCAAATGGAGAGGTGCCCTTTAGCCCAACAATGGCAGGAGAGTCAAACAGTCTACCCCACCCAAATGGAGAGGTGCCCTTTAGCACCAATGGCAGGAGAGTTGAACAGTCTACCCCACCCAAATGGAGAGGTGCCCTTTAGCACCAATGGCAGGAGAGTCAAACAGTCTACCCCACCCAAATGGAGAGGTGCCCTTTAGAACCAATGGCAGGAGAGTCAAACAGTCTACTCCACCCAAATGGAGAGGTGCCCTTTAGCACCAATGGCAGGAGAGTTGAACAGTCTACCCCAACCAAATGGAGAGGTGCCCTTTAGCACCAATGGCAGGAGAGTTGAACAGTCTACCCCAACCAAATGGAGAGGCCTTAGAAGCTGCCTCCCGCTGTTCAGAGGTAATTAAAATACAGTACCCTGTGTATGTAAAGAATGATAAGACAAGAAAAGACCACAAGAAGAAGCTCCTTATGGAAAATCAAGAGATACTTTTGGCTGACTATTATAAAAATGCAACCTCCTCTTCCACACAAACCATCCCCTGGCACAGTGCTATATTAACCAGACCATCCCCTGGCACAGTGCTATATTAACCAGACCATCCCCTGGCACAGTGCTATATTAACCAGACCATCCCCTGGCACAGTGCTATATTAACCAGACCATCCCCTGGTACAGTGCTATATTAACCAGACCATCCCCTGGCACAGTGCTATATTAACCAGACCATCCCCTGGCACAGTGCTATATTAACCAGACCATCCCCTGACACAGTGTTATATTAACCAGACCATCCCCTGGCACAGTGCTATATTAACCAGACCCCTGGTACAGTGTTATATTAACCAGACCATCCCCTGGTACAGTGCTATATTAACCAGACCATCCCCTGACACAGTGTTATATTAACCAGACCATCCCCTGGTACAGTACTATATTAACCAGACCATCCCCTGGCACAGTGCTATATTAACCAGACCATCCCCTGGTACAGTGCTATATTAACCAGACCATCCCCTGGTACAGTACTATATTAACCAGACCATCCCCTGGCACAGTGCTATATTAACCAGACCATCCCCTGACACAGTGTTATATTAACCAGACCATCCCCTGGCACAGTGCTATATTAACCAGACCATCCCCTGACACAGTACTATATTAACCAGACCATCCCCTGGTACAGTGCTATATTAACCAGACCATCCCCTGGCACAGTGCTATATTAACCAGACCATCCCCTGGTACAGTGCTATATTAACCAGACCATCCCCTGGTACAGTGCTATATTAACCAGACCATCCCCTGGCACAGTGCTATATTAACCAGACCATCCCCTGGTACAGTGCTATATTAACCAGACCATCCCCTGGCACAGTGCTATATTAACCAGACCATCCCCTGGCACAGTGCTATATTAACCAGACCATCCCCTGGTACAGTGCTATATTAACCAGACCATCCCCTGACACAGTGTTATATTAACCAGACCCCTGGCACAGTGCTATATTAACCAGACCATCCCCTGGCACAGTGCTATATTAACCAGACCCCTGGCACAGTGTTATATTAACCAGACCATCCCCTGGTACAGTGTTATATTAACCAGACCATCCCCTGGTACAGTGCTATATTAACCAGACCATCCCCTGGCATGGCACAGTGCTATATTAACCAGACCATCCCCTGGCACAGTGCTATATTAACCAGACCATCCCCTGGCACAGTGCTATATTAACCAGACCATCCCCTGGTACAGTGCTATATTAACCAGACCATCCCCTGGTATGACACAGTGCTATATTAACCAGACTATCCCCTGGCACAGTGCTATATTAACCAGACCATCCCCTGGTACAGTGTTATATTAACCAGACCATCCCCTGGTACAGTGCTATATTAACCAGACCATCTCCTGGTACAGTGCTATATTAACCAGACCATCCCCTGGTACAGTGTTATATTAACCAGACCATCCCCTGGTACAGTGCTATATTAACCAGACCATCCCCTGGCACAGTGCTATATTAACCAGACCATCCCCTGGTACAGTGCTATATTAACCAGACCATCCCCTGACACAGTGTTATATTAACCAGACCCCTGGCACAGTGCTATATTAACCAGACCATCCCCTGGCACAGTGCTATATTAACCAGACCATCCCCTGGCACAGTGCTATATTAACCAGACCATCCCCTGGTACAGTGTTATATTAACCAGACCATCCCCTGACACAGTGCTATATTAACCAGACCATCCCCTGGTACAGTGCTATATTAACCAGACCATCCCCTGGTACAGTGTTATATTAACCAGACCATCCCCTGGTACAGTGCTATATTAACCGGACCATCCCCTGGCATGGCACAGTGTTATATTAACCAGACCATCCCCTGGTACAGTGCTATATTAACCAGACCATCCCCTGGCATGGCACAGTGCTATATTAACCAGACCATCCCCTGGTACAGTGCTATATTAACCAGACCATCCCCTGGCACAGTGCTATATTAACCAGACCCCTGGTACAGTGCTATATTAACCAGACCATCCCCTGGCACAGTGTTATATTAACCAGACCATCCCCTGGCACAGTGCTATATTAACCAGACCATCCCCTGGTACAGTGCTATATTAACCAGACCATCCCCTGGTACAGTGTTATATTATCCAGACCATCCCCTGGTACAGTGTTATATTAACCAGACCATCCCCTGGTACAGTGCTATATTAACCAGACCATCCCCTGGCATGGCACAGTGCTATATTAACCAGACCATCCCCTGGTACAGTGCTATATTAACCAGACCATCCCCTGGTACAGTGTTATATTAACCAGACCATCCCCTGGTACAGTGCTATATTAACCAGACCATCCCCTGGTACAGTGCTATATTAACCGGACCATCCCCTGGCATGGCACAGTGTTATATTAACCAGACCATCCCCTGGTACAGTGCTATATTAACCAGACCCCTGGCACAGTGCTATATTAACCAGACCATCCCCTGGCACAGTGCTATATTAACCAGACCATTCCCTGGTACAGTGTTATATTAACCAGACCATCCCCTGGCACAGTGCTATATTAACCAGACCATTCCCTGGTACAGTGCTATATTAACCAGACCATCCCCTGGTACAGTGCTATATTAACCAGACCATCCCCTGGTACAGTGCTATATTAACCAGACCATCCCCTGGCACAGTGCTATATTAACCAGACCATCCCCTGGTACAGTGCTATATTAACCAGACCCCTGGCACAGTGCTATATTAACCAGACCATCCCCTGGCACAGTGCTATATTAACCAGACCATTCCCTGGTACAGTGTTATATTAACCAGACCATCCCCTGGCACAGTGCTATATTAACCAGACCATTCCCTGGTACAGTGCTATATTAACCAGACCATCCCCTGGTACAGTGCTATATTAACCAGACCATCCCCTGGTACAGTGCTATATTAACCAGACCATCCCCTGGCACAGTGCTATATTAACCAGACCATCCCCTGGCACAGTGCTATATTAACCAGACCATCCCCTGGTACAGTGCTATATTAACCAGACCATCCCCTGGTACAGTGCTATATTAACCAGACCATCCCCTGGCACAGTGCTATATTAACCAGACCATCCCCTGGTACAGTGCTATATTAACCAGACCATCTCCTGGTACAGTGTTATATTAACCAGACCATCCCCTGGCACAGTGCTATATTAACCAGACCATTCCCTGGTACAGTGCTATATTAACCAGACCATCCCCTGGCACAGTGCTATATTAACCAGACCATCCCCTGGTACAGTGTTATATTAACCAGACCCCTGGCACAGTGCTATATTAACCAGTCCATCCCCTGACACAGTGCTATATTAACCAGACCATCCCCTGGCATGGCACAGTGCTATATTAACCAGACCATCCCCTGGCATGGCACAGTGCTATATTAACCAGACCATCCCCTGACACAGTGTTATATTAACCAGACCATCCCCTGGTACAGTGTTATATTAACCAGACCATCCCCTGGCACAGTGCTATATTAACCAGACCATCCCCTGGTACAGTGCTATATTAACCAGACCATCCCCTGGTACAGTGCTATATTAACCAGACCCCTGGTACAGTGTTATATTAACCAGACCATCCCCTGGCACAGTGCTATATTAACCAGACCATCCCCTGACACAGTGTTATATTAACCAGACCATCCCCTGGCACAGTGCTATATTAACCAGACCATCCCCTGGTACAGTGCTATATTAACCAGACCATCCCCTGGCACAGTGCTATATTAACCAGACCATCCCCTGGTACAGTGCTATATTAACCAGACCATCCCCTGGTACAGTGCTATATTAACCAGACCATCCCCTGGTACAGTGTTATATTAACCAGACCATCCCCATGGCACAGTGCTATATTAACCAGACCATCCCCTGGTACAGTGTTATATTAACCAGACCATCCCCTGGTACAGTGTTATATTAACCAGACCATCCCCTGGCACAGTGTTATATTAACCAGACCATCCCCTGGTATGACACAGTGCTATATTAACCAGACCATCCCCTGGTACAGTGCTATATTAACCAGACCATCCCCTGGCACAGTGCTATATTAACCAGACCATCCCCTGGTACAGTGTTATATTAACCAGACCATCCCCTGACACAGTGTTATATTAACCAGACCATCCCCTGGCACAGTGCTATATTAACCAGACCATCCCCTGACACAGTGTTATATTAACCAGACCATCCCCTGGTACAGTGCTATATTAACCAGACCATCCCCTGACACAGTGTTATATTAACCAGACCATCCCCTGGTACAGTACTATATTAACCAGACCATCCCCTGGCACAGTGCTATATTAACCAGACCATCCCCTTGCACAGTGTTATATTAACCAGACCATCCCCTGGCATGGCACAGTGCTATATTAACCAGACCATCCCCTGGCACAGTGCTATATTAACCAGACCATCCCCTGGTACAGTGCTATATTAACCAGACCATCCCCTGACACAGTGCTATATTAACCAGACCATCCCCTGGTACAGTGCTATATTAACCAGACCATCACCTGGCACAGTGCTATATTAACCAGACCATTCCCTGACACAGTGCTATATTAACCAGACCATCCCCTGGCACAGTGCTATATTAACCAGACCATCACCTGGCACAGTGCTATATTAACCAGACCCCTGGTACAGTGCTATATTAACCAGACCATCCCCTGGCACAGTGTTATATTAACAGGCCTCACAACCATTATATTATGGTTGTGAGGTCTGGGGTCCGCTCACCAACCAAGACTTTACAAAATGGGACAAACACCAAATTGAGACTCTGCATGCAGAATTCTGCAAAAATACCCTCCGTGTACAACGTAGAACACCAAATAATGCAGAGCAGAATTAGGCCGATACCCACTAATTATCAACATCCAGAAAAGAGCCGTTAAATTCTACAACCACCTAAAAGGAAGTGATTCACAAACCTTCCATAACAAAGCCATCACCTACAGAGAGATGAACCTGGAGAAGAGTCCCCTAAGCAAGCTGGTCCTGGGGCTCTGTTCACAAACACAAACAGACCCCACAGAGCCCCAGGACAGTAACACAATTAGACCCAACCAAATCATGAGAAAACAAAAAGATAATTACTTGACACATTGGAAAGAATTAACAAAAAAACAGAGCAAACTAGAATGCTATTTGTCCCTAAACAGAGAGTACACAGTGGCAGAATACCTGACCACAGTGACTGACCCAAACTTAAGGAAAGCTTTGACTGTGTACAGACTCAGTGAGCATAGCCTTGCTATTGAGAAAGGCCGCCGTAGGCAGACATGGCTATCAAGAGAAGACAGGCTATGTGCTCACTGCCCACAAGATGAGGTGTAAACTGAGCTGCACTTCCTAACATCCTGCCCAATGTATGACCATATTAGAGACACATATTCCCCCTCAGATTACACAGATCCATAAAGAATTCGAAAACAAATCCAATTTTGATAAACTCCCATATCTACTGGGGGAAATACCACAGTGTTCCATCACAGCAGCAAGATGTGTGACCTGTTGCCACAAGAAAAGGTCAACCAGTGAAGAACAAACACCAATGTAAATACAACCCATATTTATGCTTATTTATTTTCCCTTTTGTACTTTAACTACTTGCACATCATTACAACACTGTATATAGACATAATATGACATTTGAAATGTCTTTATTCTTTTGTAACTTATAGTAATGTAATTGTAATGTTTACTGTTCATTTTTATTGTATATTTCACTTTTGTATATTATCTATTTGACTTGCTTTGCCAATGTTAACACATGTTTCCCATGCCAATAAAAACCCTTGAATCGAAATGAGAGACAGACAGACAGACAGACAGACAGAAAGAGAGAAAGGAGAGAGAAAGAGAGGGGATACTCTCACCGTTCTGGTCTGTCCGTCTGTCTCTCTCTCCTGTAATGGACAGTTCCTGGGGTCCCGCCCCCACCGCTGAATTTGACCAATGAGATCAGCCCTCACAGAGAAACACAGAGATAACCCAGCCTCTTCTCCCTCACAGGCAATCCCCTCGTTCCGCCAGGCCACGCCCTCCTTTCCTTCCACACACATCACCACGGAGATACAGGGCCGGTCGCCTGGCAATAAGGCTCCTCCTCCTGGTTGGGAGCAGGTCTCGTTCTCTGTGTGGTTTTGTCGTGCTCTCTTGGCCCCTCCCTCTCTCTCCTCTTTCTTTTCCTCTATCCTCTCTTCTTCTCTGCTCCTCTTCTTCCTCTCAGAAACGTCATCTCTCCTCTCCTCCCTCTCTTCTCCCCCTTTCTCTCTCCTTTCCTCCCTCTCTTCTCCCCCTTTCTCTCTCCTCTCCTCCCTCTCTTCTCCCCCTTTCTCTCTCCTCTCCTCCCTCTCTCTCTCTGTCTCACTCATCTCCTCCCTCTCTCCCACCTCTCCCTCTCTCCTCTCCACCCTCTCTCCTCCCTGTGTCGTTCTGAGGAGGAGTGATGCCATGGCAGCAGAGGGGCTGAGAATCTGGAGGTCGTTCAGACACAGCTGGATGTACACCCTGGAACACACACACACACACACTATTATAACAAAGACACACACATTACTTATTACGTGTGTGTGTGTGTGTGTGTGTGTGTGTGTACCTGCAGTGTCTGTGTGTGTGTGTGTGTGTGTGTGTGTGTGTGTGTGTGTGTGTGTGTGTGTGTGTGTGTGTGTACCTGCAGTGTCTGTGTGTGATGTAACTGTCCTGGTCCAGGTGTCTGTATGAAGGGAACTCTGATTGGAGGAATCTCTCCATCACCATGGTGAACCTCTGCACACACACCAAGCAACCTGTAGACACACACATTACACACACACATTACACACACACATTATTAACACACACCAAGCAACCTGTAGACACACACATTACACACACACATTATTAACACACACCAAGCAACCTGTAGACACACACACATTACACACACACACACCAAGCAACCTGTAGACACACACATTACACACACACATTACACACACACATTATTAACACACACACCAAGCAACCTGTAGACACACACATTACACACACACATTACACACACACCAAGCAACCTGTAGACACACACATTACACACACACATTATTAATACACACCAAGCAACCTGTAGACACACACATTACACACACACATTATTAACACACACACCAAGCAACCTGTAGATACACACATTACACACACACATTATTAACACACACCAAGCAACCTGTAGACACACACATTACACACACACATTATTAACACACACACCAAGCAACCTGTAGACACACACATTACACACACACATTATTAACACACACCAAGCAACCTGTAGACACACACATTACACACACACATTATTAACACACACACCAAGCAACCTGTAGACACACACATTACACACACACATTAACACACACCAAGCAACCTGTAGACACACACATTACACACACACATTATTAACACACACACCAAGCAACCTGTAGACACACACATTACACACACACATTATTAATACACACCAAGCAACCTGTAGACACACAAATTACACACACACATTATTAATACACACCAAGCAACCTGTAGACACACACATTACACACACACATTATTAACACACACCAAGCAACCTGTAGACACACACATTACACACACACATTATACACACACCAAGCAACCTGTAGACACACACACATTATTAACACACACCAAGCAACCTGTAGACACACACATTACACACACACATTATTAACACACACACCAAGCAACCTGTAGACACACACACATTATTAACACACACCAAGCAACCTGTAGACACACACATTACACACACACATTATTAATACACACCAAGCAACCTGTAGACACACACATTATTAACACACACCAAGCAACCTGTAGACACACACATTACACACACACATTATTAATACACACCAAACAACCTGTAGACACACACATTACACACACACATTATTAACACACACACCAAGCAACCTGTAGACACACACATTACACACACACATTATTAACACACACACCAAGCAACCTGTAGACACACACATTACACACACACATTATTAACACACACACCAAGCAACCTGTAGACACACACATTACACACACACATTATTAACACACACACCAAGCAACCTGTAGACACACACATTACACACACACATTATTAATACACACCAAGCAACCTGTAGACACACACATTACACACACACATTATTAATACACACCAAGCAACCTGTAGACACACACATTACACACACACATTATACACACACCAAGCAACCTGTAGACACACACATTACACACACACATTATTAATACACACCAAGCAACCTGTAGACACACACATTACACACACACATTATTAACACACACACCAAGCAACCTGTAGACACACACATTATTAACACACACCAAACACACATTGTAAACATCATCAACACACACACTGAGAACAAGATGGCACCAACAGACATGGCTGCTCTGCTTCTAGCTCCGAAGCAACTTTTCAGTATTTTCTATTTTTTAAGTGTTATTTCTTATATTATCACAAAAACATTTTTTTTGTGTGTTATTACATACAGCCGCAAATAACTTTTGCATATCGGAGCGGCGGTAACTCACCAGCATTACAACCAGGACTAAGACTTTCCCGAATTGGCTCCTTTGTTCCTACCCCCCAGGGCACTGTAACTTATCCCAGAGGCTCCAAGACGCCACTGGCAGAGAAGAGGTATTCGGACTTCTATTCTGACTCAGGAGGAGGGCACACCATCTACCGCTTCTGAATATATTACTCTCTTACTCTGTTTCCCGGAATCACGGCTCTCTTCAGATATGCTGTCTTTGTCCATACAGCCAGCTGGGTTCTCAGTTCATCGGGCAGACAGGAATCAAGAACTCTCAGGGAAGAGGAAGGGCGGGGGTCTATGTTTAATGATTAATGACTACTCTTGGTGTGATTGTGATAACACACAGGAACTCAAGTCCTTTTGTTCACCTGACCTAGAATTCCTCACAATCAAATGCCGACCGTCTTACCTCCCAAGGGAATTCTCCTCGGTTATTGTCACAGCCGTGTATATTCCCCCTCACGCCGATACCACGACAGCCCTCAAAAAACTACACTGGACTCTATGCAAACTGGAAACCACATGTTCTGAGGCCGCATTTATTGTAGCTGGGGAATTTAACAAAGCAAATTTGAGGAAGAAGTTCTATCAACACATTGACACTGGTAAAACACTCAACTACTGCTACTCCAACTTCCAGGAAGCCTACAAGGTCCTCCCCCACACTCCCTTCGGCAAATCAGATCACGATTCCATTTTGCTCATCCCTTCCTATAGGCAGAAACTCAAACAGGAAGTACCCGTGCTAAGGTCTATTTAAACGCTGGTCTGACCAATCGGAATCCATGCATCAAGATTGTTTTGATCACGCAGACTGGGATATGGTCCAGGTTGCCTCAAAGAATAACATAACATAAACAACTTCTTCGCCCGCTTTGAGGATAACACAGTGCCACCGACGCGGCCCGTTAACAAGGACTGTGGTCTCTCGTTATCCCTAGACCCACTTCAATTAGCTTACTGCCCCAATAGGTCTATAGATGAGGTAATCGCACTGCACACTGCCCTAGGAATACCTATGTAAGAATGCTGTGACTATAGCTCAGGCTTCAACACCATAGTACCCTCCAAGCTCATCCCTGGGTCTGAACCCCGCCCTGTGCAATTGGGACCTGGACTTCCTGATGGGAAGGACCCCACAAGGGTGTGTGCTCAGCCCACTCCTGTACTCATTGTCCACCCATGACTGTGTGGCCACGCAGTCGACGAGATGGCCTACAGGGAGGAGGTGAGGGCGAAGGAGTGCAAAGGAAAATAACCTCTCAATCAACATCAACCAAAACGAAGGAGCTGATCGTGGACTTCAGGAAACAACAGAGGGATCCCTATTCACATCGACAGGACTGCAGGAAACAACAGAGGGATCCCTATTCACATCGACAGGACTTCAGGAAACAACAGAAGGATCCCTATTCACATCGACAGGACTGCAGGAAACAACAGAGGGATCCCTATTCACATCGACAGGACTGCAGGAAACAACAGAGGGATCACACCCCTATTCACATCGACAGGACTTCAGGAAACAACAGAGGGATCACACCCCTATTCACATCGACAGGACTTCAGGAAACAACAGAGGGATCACACCCCTATTCACATCGACAGGACTTCAGGAAACAACAGAGGGATCCCTATTCACATCGACAGGCAGTGGAGATAGTCAAATGCTTCAAATTCCTCGACTGACAAACTGAAATGGTCAGACAGTCTGGTGAAGAACCTCAGGAGGCTGAAGAAATTTGGCTTGTCACCTAAAACCCTCACAACCTTTTACCTTTTTCTGCTAAATATGTGTATGTGACCAATAACATTTGATTATGAACACACACACACACACACACACACACACACACACACACACACACACCTCACCTATCCAAGCAGTGTTGCTGGCAGCTCTCTGACCACCCGAGTCATCATCGCCAGTCTCCACGGCAACACAGGTCACGGCGCCGGTCTGGTCTCTCAGGCGGAGTGTGTGTGTTCCAGGGAGCTCCAACACTCCGACCAGCAGTAGGGGTCGGGGCTGACTGTCCTGCCCCAGAGAGAGGCCTACGGACCAGGCTATAGATGGGTTCAGCTCAGCCTGAGTCAGGGAACTACCACAGGCTGGGAGGAGAGAGGAGAGAGACAGAGACGACCAGCACTCTTTCTCCATCACACACACACAGTCTGACACCGACACGTACTCACACACTGGAGAACTCACAGAGTACTGGGAGAGAGAGAGAGAGAGAGACAATCTTAGCACACAGGGGGACAAACACCTGCATGCAGGTGACAGCAATCCCTCACTCATATGCCCCTCCAAGCCACAACTACGTCAACATAACCAACAAAAACGGGTCACAACTCCTGCAGCTCTGTCGCACGCTGGGTATGTACATAGTCAATGATAGGCTTCGAGGGGATTCCTATGGTAGGTACACCTATAGCTCATCTCTTGGCAGTAGTACTGTAGACTACTTTATCACTGACCTCAACCCAGAGTCTCTCAGAGCGTTCACAGTCAGCCCACTGACACCCCTATCAGACCACAGCAAAATCACAGTCTACTTGAACAGAGCAATACTCATTCATACTCATTCATGAGACATCAAAACATTTCACTGGAATAGTGAAGATGTAAACTTGGCAGTAGAAAACCTAAACAGGATATTTGACCTCTCAGCTTCCCTATCAAACCTAAACAGTTCAAGTAGTAGTAGTCAAAAATGTCAAGCAGACCACCTAAAAAAACTAACAACAATGACAAATGGTTTGATGAAGAATGCAAAAACCTAAGAAAGAAATTGAGAAACCTGTCCAACCAAAAACATAGAGCCTCTAGAAAACCAGAGTCTACGCCTTCACTATGGTGAATCACTAAAACAATACAGAAATACACTACGGAAAAAGAATGAACAGCACGTCAGAAATCAGCTCAATATAACTGAAGAATCCATAGAATCTAACCACCTCTGGGAAAATTTGGACTCACTAAACAATTAACAACATGAAGAGTTATCTATCCAAAACTGAGATGTATGGATAAACCACTTAGCTCTGGCATTCTCCCCAATATATCAGAGACAGAGAGAGAGAGACAGAGAGAGAGACAGAGAGAGAGACAGAGACAGAGAGAGAGAGAGAGAGAGAGAGAGACAGAGAGAGAGAGACAGAGAGAGAGAGACAGAGAGAGAGAGAGAGAGACAGAGAGACAGAGAGAGAGAGACAGAGAGAGAGAGAGAGACAGAGAGACAGAGAGAGAGACAGAGAGAGAGAGAGAGACAGAGAGAGAGAGACAGAGAGAGAGAGAGACAGAGAGAGAGAGAGAGACAGAGAGAGAGAGAGATATGAGTCAACAATATGATTTGAAACAGTTAAGTGTTTGTACCTCAGTGAGGGGACAGTGGTGTGGCTCCTGTAGCATCTCTCTGTAGATGTCTCTCCTCCCTCCTCCCTTCTCTGACGTTACCACACACTCAAACAGCCTCCTAGCCACCACATACACACACTCCTCTTTCACCCAGCGAGGGACCAGTCTGAGAGAGAGAGAAGAGAGGTTAAATCACACAGAGAGAGAAGACGAACAGAGGTTAAATCACACAGAGAGAGAAGACGAACAGAGGTTAAATCACACAGAGAGAGAAGACGAACAGAGATTAAATCACACAGAGATAGAGAGATGAACAGAGATTAAATCACACAGAGAGAGAGAGAAGATGAACAGAGATTAAATCACACACAGAGAGAGAGAAGATGAACAGAGATTAAATCACACAGAGATAATGTCTAGTTTGAGTGATGTCTAATCCCAAAGTGAAACATGCTGAGTTCTCAGAGTGATGTCTAATCCCAAAGTGAAACATGCTGAGTTCTCAGAGTGATGTCTAATCCCAAAGTGAAACATGCTGAGTTCTCATAGTGATGTCTAATCCCAAAGTGAAACATGCTGAGTTCTCAGAGTGATGTCTAATCCCAAAGTGAAACATGCTGAGTTCTCAGAGTGATGTCTAATCCCAAAGTGAAGCATGCCGAGTTCTCAGAGTGATGTCTAATCCCAAAGTGAAGCATGCAAAATTCTCAGAGTAGTGTCTAATCCCAAAGTGAAGCATGCTGAGTTCTCAGAGTGATGTCTAATCCCAAAGTGAAGCATGCTGAGTTCTCAGAGTGATGTCTAATCCCAAAGTGAAGCATGCTGAGTTCTCAGAGTGATGTCTAATCCCAAAGTGAAGCATGCTGAGTTCTCAGAGTGATGTCTAATCCCAAAGTGAAGCATGCTGAGTTCTCAGAGTAGTGTCTAATCCCAAAGTGAAGCATGCTGAGTTCTCAGAGTGATGTCTAATCCCAAAGTGAAGCATGCTGAGTTCTCAGAGTGATGTCTAATCCCAAAGTGAAGCATGCTGAGTTCTCAGAGTGATGTCTAATCCCAAAGTGAAGCATGCTGAGTTCTCAGAGTGATGTCTAATCCCAAAGTGAAGCATGCTGAGTTCTCAGAGTGATGTCTAATCCCAAAGTGAAGCATGCTGAGTTCTCAGAGTGATGTCTAATCCCAAAGTGAAGCATGCTGACTAACCACTCCTCATTGGAATCTACCAGTCTATCTACCAGTCTCCCCCTCTACCAGTCTACCAGTCTCCCCCTCTACCAGTCTCCCCCTCTACCAGTCTCCCCCTCTACAGTTGAAGTCGGAAGTTTACATACACTTAGGTTGGAGTCATTAAAACTTGTTTTTCAACCATTCCACAAATTTCTTGTTCACAAACTATAGTTCTGGGAAGTCGGTTAGGACATCTACTTTGTACATGACACAAGTAATTTTTCCAACAATTGTTTACAGACAGATTATTTAATTTATAATTCACTGTATCACAATTCCATTGGGTCAAAAGATTACATACACTAAATTGACTGCCTTTAAACAGTCCTACCCGTCTCCTCCCTCCCTCCTACCCGTCTCCTCCCTGTCTCCTACCAGTCTCCTCCCTCCCTCCTACCCGTCTCCTACCCGTCTCCTCCCTCCCTCCAACCCGTCTCCTCCCTCCCTCCTACCCGTCTCCTCCCTCCCTCCTACCCGTCTCCTCCCTCCCTCCTACCCGTCTCCTCCCTGTCTCCTACCAGTCTCCTCCCTGTCTCCTACCCGTCTCCTCCCTCCCTCCTACCCGTCTCCTCCCTGTCTCCTACCCGTCTCCTCCCTGTCTCCTACCCGTCTCCTACCCGTCTCCTACCCGTCTCCTCCCTGTCTCCTACCTCCTCCCCTTCTCCTCCCTCCCTCCTACCCGTCTCCTCCCTGTCTCCTACCCGTCTCCTCCCTCCCTCCTACCCGTCTCCTCCCTGTCTCCTACCTCCTCCCCGTCTCCTCCCTGTCTCCTACCTGTCTCCTACCTGTCTCTTAGAGCTCTGCAGCAGTGACAGAGCCACAGGTACTGAGACACGCCCAGATTCCTCTCCAGCAGTAGCCACAGCAGCGGGGCGTCGCTAGGGCGGTCGACCTCTGACCCCAGGCGGCTGAAGGAAGTGACACGCAGACTGGAGTGTAGACACACACAGAGCATGCAGGGATGGAAGTGGGGAGAGGGGCGGTACAGGAAATGGACATCATGAAGTTCTATCTCCGCCCCCGGACGCAGGCCACGCCTCTGCAGTGGCTGATAGGCCAAACACAGGCCCACCTTCCCGTCAATCACATAGAGCCCCGCTGCCGCACTCAGGACACTGGTCAGCACACCCTATCAGGGAGAAGGGGAGGGCTCAGGATGGAAACCTTGACATCCAGGTGTATAGATGTATAGATGTTAACCTATAATACTCAGAGATAAACAAACAAACAAAAATGACCTTGTAGCTGATGGCCTTGGAGAGTTTGGGCCTGAGGATGGGAGAGGGGTCTGGGTCTGGTCCAGCGCCCCGTCTCTCTGGGAGAGGACCCCCAGTACTACTGCAGTCAGACAGCGGTGGATCTAACCCCACAGGGTCTGGGTCTGGTCCAGCGCCCCGTCTCTCTGGGAGAGGACCCCCAGTACTACTGCAGTCAGACAGCGGTGGATCTAACCCCACAGGGTCTGGTCCAGCGCCCCGTCTCTCTGGGAGAGGACCCCCAGTACTACTGCAGTCAGACAGCGGTGGATCTAACCCCACAGGGTCTGGGTCTGGTCCAGCGCCCCGTCTCTCTGGGAGAGGACCCCCAGTACTACTGCAGTCAGACAGCGGTGGATCTAACCCCACAGGGTCTGGGTCTGGTCCAGCGCCCCGTCTCTCTGGGAGAGGACCCCCAGTACTACTGCAGTCAGACAGCGGTGGATCTAACCCCACAGGGTCTGGGTCTGGTCCAGCGCCCCGTCTCTCTGGGAGAGGACCCCCAGTACTACTGCAGTCAGACAGCGGTGGATCTAACCCCACAGGGTCTGGGTCTGGTCCAGCGCCCCGTCTCTCTGGGAGAGGACCCCCAGTACTACTGCAGTCAGACAGCGGTGGATCTAACCCCACAGGGTCTGGGTCTGGGGTGTGCTTGTCCAATGTGGGTGGATCAGACAGGTCCTGGATCAGTGTGTCAGGAAGCAAAGTCAGAGAAGACTGACTCGTTGCACACAGAACCCTGTTCCCAGACCAGCCCTGCAGTGCACACACACGCAGCCCCGACACACACACACTACCTCCCACACACACACATTGCTGCCACCACAGACAGCACGGCTCCTAAAAAAGAGAGAGACAGAGTGAAGGTTAAAAGGATACGTTACCCATACACCCCCTCTCTCCTCACTGTGACCAGTAATGGTAGTGTCTCTCTCTCTCCTCACTGTGACCAGTAATGGTAGTGTCGCTCTCTCCTCACTGTGACCAGTAATGGTAGTGTCTCTCTCTCTTTCCTCACTGTGACCAGTAATGGTAGTGTCTCTCTCTCTCCTCACTGTGACCAGTAATGGTAGTGTCTCTCTCTCTCCTCACCGTGACCAGTAATGGTAGTGTCTCTCTCTCTCTCTCTCTCTCCTCACTGTGACCAGTAATGGTAGTGTCTCTTTCTCTCTCCTCACTGTGACCAGTAATGGTAGTGTCTCTCTCTCTCCTCACTGTGACCAGTAATGGTAGTGTCTCTCTCTCTCTCTCTCTCTCCTCACTGTGACCAGTAATGGTAGTGTCTCTTTCTCTCTCCTCACTGTGACCAGTAATGGTAGTGTCTCTCTCTATCTCCTCACTGTGACCAGTAATGGTAGTGTCTCTCTCTCTCCTCACTGTGACCAGTAATGGTAGTGTCTCTCTCTCTTTCCTCACTGTGACCAGTAATGGTAGTGTCTCTCTCTCTCCTCACCGTGACCAGTAATGGTAGTGTCTCTCTCTCTCTCTCTCTCTCTCCTCACTGTGACCAGTAATGGTAGTGTCTCTCTCTCTCTCTCTCTCTCTCCTCACTGTGACCAGTAATGGTAGTGTCTCTCTCTCTCCTCACTGTGACCAGTAATGGTAGTGTCTCTCTCTCTCTCCTCACTGTGACCAGTAATGGTAGTGTCTCTCTCTCTCGCTCTCTCTCTCCTCACTGTGACCAGTAATGGTAGTGTCTCTCTCTCTCTCTCTCTCTCCTCACTGTGACCAGTAATGGTAGTGTCTCTCTCTCTCTCTCCTCACTGTGACCAGTAATGGTAGTGTCTCTCTCTCTCTCTCTCTCTCTCCTCACTGTGACCAGTAATGGTAGTGTCTCTCTCTCTCTCTCTCTCTCTCCTCACTGTGACCAGTAATGGTAGTGTCTCTCTCTCTCCTCACTGTGACCAGTAATGGTAGTGTCTCTCTCTCTCTCTCTCTCTCCTCACTGTGACCAGTAATGGTAGTGTCTCTCTCTCTCTCTCTCTCTCCTCACTGTGACCAGTAATGGTAGTGTCTCTCTCTCTCTCTCTCTCTCTCTCCTCACTGTGACCAGTAATGGTAGTGTCTCTCTCTCTCTCTCTCTCTCTCCTCACTGTGACCAGTAATGGTAGTGTCTCTCTCTCTCTCTCTCTCTCCTCACTGTGACCAGTAATGGTAGTGTCTCTCTCTCTCCTCACTGTGACCAGTAATGGTAGTGTCTCTCTCTCTCCTCACTGTGACCAGTAATGGTAGTGTCTCTCTCTCTCCTCACTGTGACCAGTAATGGTAGTGTCTCTCTCTCTCCTCACTGTGACCAGTAATGGTAGTGTCTCTCTCTCTCCTCACTGTGACCAGTAATGGTAGTGTCTCTCTCTCTCTCCTCACTGTGACCAGTAATGGTAGTGTCTCTCTCTCTCTCTCTCTCTCTCCTCACTGTGACCAGTAATGGTAGTGTCTCTCTCTCTCTCTCTCTCTCTCCTCACTGTGACCAGTAATGGTAGTGTCTCTCTCTCTCTCTCTCTCTCCTCACTGTGACCAGTAATGGTAGTGTCTCTCTCTCTCCTCACTGTGACCAGTAATGGTAGTGTCTCTCTCTCTCCTCACTGTGACCAGTAATGGTAGTGTCTCTCTCTCTCCTCACTGTGACCAGTAATGGTAGTGTCTCTCTCTCTCCTCACTGTGACCAGTAATGGTAGTGTCTCTCTCTCTCCTCACTGTGACCAGTAATGGTAGTGTCTCTCTCTCTCTCCTCACTGTGACCAGTAATGGTAGTGTCTCTCTCTCTCTCTCTCTCTCCTCACTGTGACCAGTAATGGTAGTGTCTCTCTCTCTCTCTCTCTCTCCTCACTGTGACCAGTAATGGTAGTGTCTCTCTCTCTCTCTCTCTCCTCACTGTGACCAGTAATGGTAGTGTCTCTCTCTCTCTCTCTCCTCACTGTGACCAGTAATGGTAGCGTCTCTCTCTCTCTCTCTCTCTCTCCTCACTGTGACCAGTAATGGTAGTGTCTCTCTCTCTCCTCACTGTGACCAGTAATGGTAGTGTCTCTCTCTCTCTCTCTCTCTCCTCACTGTGACCAGTAATGGTAGTGTCTCTCTCTCTCTCTCTCTCTCCTCACTGTGACCAGTAATGGTAGTGTCTCTCTCTCTCTCTCTCTCTCCTCACTGTGACCAGTAATGGTAGTGTCTCTCTCTCTCTCTCTCTCTCTCCTCACTGTGACCAGTAATGGTAGTGTCTCTCTCTCTCTCTCTCTCTCCTCACTGTGACCAGTAATGGTAGTGTCTCTCTCTCTCCTCACTGTGACCAGTAATGGTAGTGTCTCTCTCTCTCCTCACTGTGACCAGTAATGGTAGTGTCTCTCTCTCTCCTCACTGTGACCAGTAATGGTAGTGTCTCTCTCTCTCCTCACTGTGACCAGTAATGGTAGTGTCTCTCTCTCTCTCCTCACCGTGACCAGTAATGGTAGAGTGTGTCGTCCCTCTCTCAGACGGAGACAGAAGAGGGACTTCCCTGCGATGTTCAGTAGAGGGTAGACTCCAGAAACCTCCCCATACACCTTCACACGAAGGCCTCGCACCCTGCACACACACACACACACACACACACAGACACAGTTACACACACACACACACAGACACAGTTACACACACACACACACACACACACACAGTTACACACACACACACACAGTTACGCAAACACAATTCTCCATACATGTATGCCAGAAACCCTGACCTGTGCTGTATGAGTCCTGCAGCTTCTCTGACCCCGACAGCCCTCTTCAGGTTGACCCCTGCAGGGTTAAAGGTCATCTCAGGGTCAGAGGTCAGGGGTAGGGGACAGCCAACCAGCTCCAGGTAGCCCCTCTCCTCCACTTCCTGGTCCTTCCCCAGTGCAGGCTGGGGGATGTAATTCCAGCAGGGGAAGAGAACGGGCAGGCCCAGCCAGAGAGGGGAGGGGCTCAGTAGCTAACCAATCAGAGAAAGAACGACAGGAGTGAATTCAAGGCTGTCTTGTCTTCTATTACACACAGACAAACAGACAGACACTCTCACCTCACAGTGTACGGTCCCAGTGGCGTCCCTCACACGCCACGCTCCGTCACATGACCTCTCTGGGTCACACCCATCACTGAGACAGCCTATCAGCAACAGGTTGGCACGCGGCAAAGCCTTGTGATTGGGCAGAGCCTGCTCTGCCTCCCGGACCCATTCTCTGTGCTGAGCGGTGCTCCAGGTCAGGTTGCTACAGCAGGGTGTGCGTTGCCAGGTAACCAGCTCAGCTACGGATATGAGCCTAACAACAAGAGGAGGTTAAGGTTAGGAGTGGTGTTGATGGTTTCTAAACCTCCCCAATGACAGGAGATGGCGTAGCAGTCAGACGTCTTTGTCTCGTCCCATGTGTATATATATTTTTCTTTGAGTTCTTTTTAATATTTTTCCTAAACCTCAACTTCTAAATACTCTCCTGCAACCCGCCTCACCCAATGTGGTGTGGATCTGTTTTTTTCTTCCTAAAGTATTTCTATTTACCTCCGAACTGGAATACCTCAACTGAAGTTAACTAGTTACTAGCTACCAGCTATCAGTCAGCTGACCACTGCTAGCGGTCATCAGCTAACCACTGCTAGAGGTCATCAGCTAACCACTGCTAGAGGTCATCAGCTAACCACTGCTAGCGGTCATCAGCTAACCACTGCTAGAGGTCATCAGCTAACCACTGCTAGAGGTCATCAGCTAACCACTGCTAGCGGTCATCAGCTAACCACTGCTAGAGGTCATTAGCTAACCACTGCTAGAGGTCATCAGCTAACCACTGCTAGAGGTCATTAGCTAACCACTGCTAGAGGTCATCAGCTAACCACTGCTAGAGGTCATCAGCTAACCACTGCTAGAGGTCATCAGCTAACCACTGCTAGAGGTCATCAGCTAACCACTGCTAGCGGTCATCAGCTAACCACTGCTAGAGGTCATCAGCTAACCACTGCTAGAGGTCATCAGCTAACCACTGCTAGAGGTCATCAGCTAACCACTGCTAGCGGTCATCAGCTAACCACTGCTAGAGGTCATCAGCTAACCACTGCTAGCGGTCATCAGCTAACCACTGCTAGAGGTCATCAGCTAACCACTGCTAGAGGTCATCAGCTAACCACTGCTAGCGGTCATCAGCTCTCGCCAGTTCGTACAACACGTTTCTAACCACAGCATACCGGACCTATTTTTCTCTCCATATCCCCGGATTCCTACCACAAACTCTGACAGGTAGTGTCTGTCTGTCCTGGTTAGTGATTACTGTCTTATTTCACTGTAGAGCCTCAAGCCCTGCTCAATATGCCTTAACCAACCATGTTGTTCCACCTCCTACATATGCGATGACATCACCTGGTTTAAACATCTCTAGAGACTATCTCTCTCTCTTCATTACTCAATGCCTAGGTTTACCTCCAATGTACTCACATCCTACCTTACATTTGTCTGTACACTATGCCTTGAATCTATGCTATCGAGCTCAGAAACCTGCTCCTTTTATTCTCTATTCCGAATGTGCTAGACGGCCAGTTCGTATTTATTTATTTATTTTATTTATTTATTTATTTATAGCCTTTAGCCGTACCCTTATCCCACTTCTCCTCTGTTCCTCTGGTGATGTTGAGGGCTGCAGTGGAGCAGGTTGAGAGCTTCAAGTTCCTTGGTGTCCACATCAGGGAAGAGGGCACGATAAAACCTATTCAAAAATATTTGGGTCCTCAAACGGTTCCTCGGCTGCACCATCGAGAGCATCCTGGTTGCATCAATGCCTGATATGGCAACTGCTCGGCCTCCGACCGTAAGGTGCTACAGATCACTGGGGCCAAGCTTCCTGTCACCCAGGACCTCTATACCAGGTGGTGTCAGAGGAAGGCCATAAAAAGTGTCAAAGACTCCAACCACCCAAGTCATAAACTGTTCTCTCTGCTACCGCACGGCAAGCGGTACCGGAACACCAAGTCTAGGTCCAAGAGGCTTCTAAACAGCTTCTACTCCCAAGCCATAAGACTCCTGAACACCTAATCAGAAGGCTACCCAGACTATTGGCATTGCACCCCCCCCCCTTTTATTTTTTACACAGCTGCTACTCTATGTTATTATCTATGCATAGTCACTTTAATAACTCTACCTACATGTACACATTACCTCAACCTCAACTAACCGGTGCCCCCACACATTGTACCGGTACCCCCCTGTAAATAGTTTTGGTATTTTACTGCAGCTTTCACTTGATAATTGTATTTCTTATTCTTCTCTGTATTACTTTAAACGGCATTGTTGGTTAGGGACTCGTAAGTACGTCTACTACACCTGTTGTAAGGTCTACTACACCTGTTGTATTCAGCATTTCACTGTAAGGTCTACTACACCTGTTGTAAGGTCTACTACACCTGTTGTATTCAGCATTTCACTGTAAGGTCTACTACACCTGTTGTAAGGTCTACTACACCTGTTGTATTCAGCATTTCACTGTAAGGTCTACTACACCTGTTGTATTCAGCATTTCACTGTGAGGTCTACTACACCTGTTGTATTAAGCATTTCACAGTAAGGTCTACCTACACCTGTTGTATTCAGCATTTCAATGTAAGGTCTACTACACCTGTTGTATTCAGCATTTCACTGTAAGGTCTACTACACCTGTTGTATTCAGCATTTCACTGTAAGGTCTACTACACCTGTTGTATTCAGCATTTCACTGTGAGGTCTACTACACCTGTTGTATTAAGCATTTCACAGTAAGGTCTACCTACACCTGTTGTATTCAGCATTTCAATGTAAGGTCTACTACACCTGTTGTATTCAGCATTTCACTGTAAGGTCTACTACACCTGTTGTATTCAGCATTTCACTGTAAGGTCTACTACACCTGTTGTATTCAGCATTTCACTCTAAGGTCTACTACACCTGTTGTATTCAGCATTTCACTCTAAGGTCTACTACACCTGTTGTATTCAGCATTTCACTGTAAGGTCTACTACACCTGTTGTATTCAGCATTTCACTGTAAGGTCTACTACACCTGTTGTATTCAGCATTTCACTGTAAGGTCTACTACACCTGTTGTATTCAGCATTTCACTGTGAGGTCTACTACACCTGTTGTATTCAGCATTTCACTGTGAGGTCTACTACACCTGTTGTATTCAGCATTTCACTGTAAGGTCTACTACACCTGTTGTATTCAGCATTTCACTGTGAGGTCTACTACACCTGTTGTATTCAGCATTTCACTGTAAGGTCTACTACACCTGTTGTATTCAGCATTTCACTGTGAGGTCTACTATACCTGTTGTATTCAGCATTTCACTGTAAGGTCTACTACACCTGTTGTATTCAGCATTTCACTCTAAGGTCTACTACACCTGTTGTATTCAGCATTTCACTGTAAGGTCTACTACACCTGTTGTATTCAGCATTTCACTGTAAGGTCTACTACACCTGTTGTATTCAGCATTTCACTGTAAGGTCTACTACACCTGTTGTATTCAGCATTTCACTGTGAGGTCTACTACACCTGTTGTATTCAGCATTTCACTGTGAGGTCTACTACACCTGTTGTATTCAGCATTTCACTGTAAGGTCTACTACACCTGTTGTATTCAGCATTTCACTGTGAGGTCTACTACACCTGTTGTATTCAGCATTTCACTGTAAGGTCTACTACACCTGTTGTATTCAGCATTTCACTGTGAGGTCTACTATACCTGTTGTATTCAGCATTTCACTGTAAGGTCTACTACACCTGTTGTATTCAGCATTTCACTGTAAGGTCTACTACACCTGTTGTATTCAGCATTTCACTGTGAGGTCTACTATACCTGTTGTATTCAGCATTTCACTGTGAGGTCTACTAAACCTGTTGTATTCTGCGCATGTGACTAATACAATTTGATTTGCCTTAGACGGACCCTAAACTAAAGGACTCCAACCAGCTCTGATCCTGGTGAGCAGTAAGCAGACTTTAGTTCAAGCCCAGCACTAACACATTAATCAACTGGATCATTAATACCCCTTGGTTAATGTGATCAGTTGTGCTTGTGCAAGGCTGGAGCTAAAACGTGCACATTTTCGCCAAAGCCGGTAAACAACATCAACTGGTCACCTGTAACTGAGCGGCAGAGACCGGGCAGACGAGGAGCCCACCGCCCGTTCCACTCTCCGTGTCATGGCTAGCGAGAGCTCTTCCGGGGAAACACTACCGGTGGTTGGACCGAGAACCGGGAACAGATTGTCCCTCACGAACACGAATAGCTCCTGCAGCCACTCCCGTTCCTACAAGAAAGGAGATATGAACGAAAGGTGTGGTGAATGAGTAAAAATACTGTATTTTGTTTGAATGTAGCTAGCTGACTATTGTAAAAAAAAAATAAAAAAAATAAACGAAAGTAGACAACGTAACTTACCACTTCACTCCTCTCCCTGAAGTTATCCATAAATGATTCCATTCTAGGTTCGTTTCGTTGATGCTGTTCTGAATCGCTTCATATCTTCACTACAAGTCACGTAACTATTAACCTCTTTTAATTTTGGTCAGATCTGATCGGACAGACATTAATGCTACCGTTGTCAACCAGTTAGTAATAAACTATCACAGACTCGCACACAAAAAAAAACTTCAAATCATCTGAATAACAATAACAGTAGAACTACGGCGTCCCCATTACGTTCATAACGCACGAAATCTGCCGCCCAGCAAACAGCGCTCGGTTAACCGGAGTTCTTCCGGACCAAATCCGGGCTGGAGGGAAGAACGCACACTGGTCGGTCAATCAGAAACGAGTCTCCGCCCATCTCAACCCCGTGGTCTCCGCCCCCTGTGTTCTAATGAACGTAATCAGCCAACGGGGGCCCGGGGGCGGGTCTTAGATCCATCCTGTTTGATGCTCAGTCAACTATCCTCTCCGGAGAAACACACAGCAGCAGCGACAACAACAAAAACAACCAGACTCATTCTTGCAAACTTCATCTGGCCGGTAAATGTAAGTAATGAAAGACATTGGACGTTAGTAGCAGTAACATGTTTTAAATGTACATTGAAAGTTGTAGAAATGTTAGTTTCCCTGCAAAAAAAAACAAACAAAAAAAGGTAACGTTACTATACTATCTTCAGAGCGAGTCACTGTAAATGTTAGCCAGCTTGCTAAACTGGTGAAATGGCTAAATCTGGGTTGTTGTTTTTTTTAAAGATGTAAAATAACCTTGCTTTATGATTACTCGTAACTATACTGTAAAATGTTTCACACTAGCTAATGTTAGCTAACTATGTATTCTGATGGCTAGCGTTAGCATCTTTAGCATAAACACTAGCGCTGGGGGATGGGATGATCTAGCATCGCGTTAGCATCTTTAGCATAAATGCTAGCGCTGTGGGATGGAATGAGCTAGCAGCGCGTTAGCATCTTTAGCATAAATGCTAGCGCTGGGGGATGGGATGAGCTAGCAGCGCGTTAGGCGGGAAGCAAATGGTGGCCCCATTGTTCTCAACGAGTTAGCATGCTAGTTGGCTAACTAGGCTAACCGCACTGCAAACTATACAGTCTGCGGCACCTGGTCTGCAATCCATCACATATACAAGCACAACATTAGTTGCCGTTACAATAGTTAGCTAGCTAACTATCCATTTGTACTTTTTTGACGTTTTATCCGGCGTGGGGCCTAGCTAGTTAGCCACTAGCTAGATGAATTTGCAAAAAAAAAAAAAGATATTGTCGTAAATGTATATTTTCTCCGGTGTTTCAGTCAGTCGTGTCGCCATGGTGAAAGGGGACGTTAACAAGCCAAAGGGCAAGACGTCAGCCTACGCCTTCTTCGTCCAGACCTGCCGGGAGGAACACAAGAGGAAACACCCCGAACAGTCGGTCAACTTCGCGGAGTTCTCCAAGCAGTGTTCAGAGAGATGGAGGGTACATATTAATACACACATCACAGGGTGTTATACCACCACTGTGTCTGTTATAATGGTGTTATACCACCACTGTGTCTGTTATAATGGTGTTATACCACCACTGTGTCTGTTATAATGGTGTTATACCACGGTGTCTGTTATAACGGTGTTATACCACTGTGATGTGTACATATACACACACACCCGGTGCTACAACAAGTGTATGTGATAAATATGTTATAATGTAGTGTGTTTTATAACTGTGTGTAGGGTCTGACTGCGAATGATAAGCGTCGTTTTGAGGACATGGCGAAGAACGACAAGGTGCGTTATGAGAGGGACATGAGGGGGTACGTCCCCCCCAAGGGGATGGCCAAGAGTGGTAGGAGGAAGAAGGACCCCAACGCTCCCAAACGACCCCCGTGAGTCACACACACTCTGCTGTACACACTGACTGGGGTGTGTACACCACATTACCAAAAGTATGTGGACACCTGCTCATTGAACATCTCATTCCAAAATGACCAGTTGATAAAGATCTGTCGTTCTGCCCCTGAACAAGGCAGTTAACCCACTGTTCCCCTGAACAAGGCAGTTAACCCACTGTTCCCCTGAACAAGGCAGTTAACCCACTGTTCCCCTGAACAAGGCAGTTAACCCACTGTTCCCCTGAACAAGACAGTTAACCCACTGTTCCCCTGAACAAGGCAGTTAACCCACTGTTCCCCCTGAACAAGGCAGTTAACCCACTGTTCCCCTGAACAAGGCAGTTAACCCACTGTTCCCCCTGAACAAGGCAGTTAACCCACTGTTCCCCTGAACAAGGCAGTTAACCCACTGTTCCCCTGAACAAGGCAGTTAACCCACTGTTCCCCTGAACAAGGCAGTTAACCCACTGTTCCCCTGAACAAGGCAGTTAACCCACTGTTCCCCTGAACAAGACAGTTAACCCACTGTTCCCCTGAACAAGGCAGTTAACCCACTGTTCCCCCTGAACAAGGCAGTTAACCCACTGTTCCCCTGAACAAGGCAGTTAACCCACTGTGCCCCTGAACAAGGCAGTTAACCCACTGTTCCCCTGAACAAGGCAGTTAACCCACTGTTCCCCCTGAACAAGGCAGTTAACCCACTGTTCCCCTGAACAAGGCAGTTAACCCACTGTTCCCCCTGAACAAGGCAGTTAACCCACTGTTCCCCCTGAACAAGGCAGTTAACCCACTGTTCCCCCTGAACAAGGCAGTTAACCCACTGTTCCCCCTGAACAAGGCAGTTAACCCACTGTTCCCCCTGAACAAGGCAGTTAACCCACTGTTCCCCCTGAACAAGGCAGTTAACCCACTGTTCCCCCTGAACAAGGCAGTTAACCCACTGTTCCCCTGAACAAGGCAGTTAACCCACTGTTCCCCCTGAACAAGGCAGTTAACCCACTGTTCCCCTGAACAAGGCAGTTAACCCACAGTGCCCCTGAACAAGGCAGTTAACCCACTGTTCCCCCTGAACAAGGCAGTTAACCCACTGTTCCCCGGGAGGCCGTCGTTGAAGAATGGGTTCTTAACTGACTTGCCTAGTTAAATTAAGGTTAAATAAAAAGTTGACATCTACTGCCAATGTTTGTCTATGGAGATTGCATGGCTGTGTGCTCGGTTTTATACACCTGTCAGCACCAGATGTGGCTGAAATAGCTGAATCCACTAATTTGAAGGGGTGTCCACATACTTTTGAGTGTATTTTAAACATGTATCACATACACACTGGACTATTTACACGCACACCCATGACCTGCTTCTCTCTAACCCTCCATCACACGTGACCTGCTTCTCTCTAACCCTCCATCACACGTGACCTGCTTCTCTCTAACCCTCCATCACACGTGACCTGCTTCTCTCTAACCCTCTTCCTCCTTCCCTCAGGTCTTCTCTCTAACCCTCTTCCTCCCTCAGGTCTTCTCTCTAACCCTCTTCCTCCTTCCCTCTGGTCTTCTCTCTAACCCTCTTCCTCCCTCAGGTCTTCTCTCTAACCCTCTTCCTCCTTCCCTCTGGTCTTCTCTCTAACCCTCTTCCTCCTTCCCTCGGGTCTTCTCTCTAACCCTCTTCCTCCTTCCCTCAGGTCTTCTCTCTAACCCTCTTCCTCCTTCCCTCAGGTCTTCTCTCTAACTCTCCTTCCTCTTCCTCCCTCAGGTCTTCTCTCTAACTCTCCTTCCTCTTCCTCCCTCAGGTCTGCCTTCTTTGTGTTCTCTGCAGAGTTCCGTCCTACGGTCAAACAGGAGTTCCCAGGTACACTGATGATATTATTACTAACTAATATGTTTGGTCTTTGTTGGGGTGTTGTTGTGGGGGTCGTTGTTGTGGTGTTGTGGGGGTCGTGGTGGTGTCATTTTGGGGTGTTGTCGTGGTGTCGTTATGGGGGGTTGTTGTGGTGGGGGGTCGTGTGGGAGTGTCATTTTGGGGTGTTGTTGTGGTGTGTTATGGGGGTTGTGGTGGTGTCGTCATTATGGGGGGTCGTATCGTCTCCAGGTTGTTCTATAGGTAGTAGTAGTATATAATGTATATATTATCATCTCCAGGCTGTTCTATAGGTAGTAGTAGTAGTATATAATGTATATATTATCATCTCCAGGCTGTTCTATAGGTAGTAGTAGTAGTATATCATGTATATATTATCATCTCCAGGCTGTTCTATAGGTAGTAGTATATAATGTATATATTATCATCTCCAGGCTGTTCTATAGGTAGTAGTGGTAGTAGTAGTATATAATGTATATATTATCATCTCCAGGCTGTTCTATAGGTAGTAGTAGTAGTATATCATGTATATATTATCATCTCCAGGCTGTTCTATAGGTAGTAGTATATAATGTATATATTATCATCTCCAGGCTGTTCTATAGGTAGTAGTAGTACTATATAATGTATATATTATCATCTCCAGGCTGTTCTATAGGTAGTAGTATATAATGTATATATTATCATCTCCAGGCTGTTCTATAGGTAGTAGTAGTACTATATAATGTATATATTATCATCTCCAGGCTGTTCTATAGGTAGTAGTAGTAGTATATCATGTATATATTATCATCTCCAGGCTGTTCTATAGGTAGTAGTAGTAGTATATCATGTATATATTATCATCTCCAGGCTGTTCTATAGGTAGTAGTATATAATGTATATATTATCATCTCCAGGCTGTTCTATAGGTAGTAGTAGTAGTATATCATGTATATATTATCATCTCCAGGCTGTTCTATAGGTAGTAGTATATAATGTATATATTATCATCTCCAGGCTGTTCTATAGGTAGTAGTAGTACTATATAATGTATATATTATCATCTCCAGGCTGTTCTATAGGTAGTAGTAGTATATAATGTATATATTATCATCTCCAGGCTGTTCTATAGGTAGTAGTAGTACTATATAATGTATATATTATCATCTCCAGGCTGTTCTATAGGTAGTAGTAGTATATAATGTATATATTATCATCTCCAGGCTGTTCTATAGGTAGTAGTAGTATATAATGTGTATATTATCATCTCCAGGCTGTTCTATAGGTAGTAGTAGTACTATATAATGTATATATTATCATCTCCAGGCTGTTCTATAGGTAGTAGTAGTATATAATGTGTATATTATCATCTCCAGGCTATTCTGTGGGATGTGTATATATAATGTATGTATATGAGGTAGTATATATAATGTATTATCGTCTCCAGGCTGTTCTATAGGAGAGACAGCTAAGAAGCTGGGGATCATGTGGGGTCAACAGACTATATATATATATATAATGTATGTATTATCGTCTCCAGGCTGTTCTATAGGAGAGACAGCTAAGAAGCTGGGGATCATGTGGGGTCAACAGACTATATATATATATATATAATGTATGTATTATCGTCTCCAGGCTATTCTATGGGATGTAGTAGTAGTGTATATATAATGTATGTATATGAGGTAGTATATATAATGTATTATCGTCTCCAGGCTGTTCTATAGGAGAGACAGCTAAGAAGCTGGGGATCATGTGGGGTCAACAGACTCCAACCCAGAAACAGCCGTTTGAAGAGAAGGCTCTCCGACTGAGGGAGAAATACGACAAGGTACTCTACGTTACTACAGTAACAAACACGCACACCGAATGGGCGTCCCCAGTCAACTGAATAGTGGCATAATCCGTGGACTGGGGTTTATCTGTAAGAGCAAAGCAGGAAGTGTACCCAGCAATATAGACGTCAGTTGTACGGTACGCCATATAGCCGTCGGTTGTACGTCGGTTGCCAGCCCTATACAAGAACATGCATTCCTTCACCACAGCTGGGACCTGTTAGTTAGGGGACCCAATAGAGAACTTGTTAGTTAAGGGACCCGTTAGTTAGGGGACCCACTAGAGAACCTGTTAGTTAAGGAACCCGTTAGTTAGGGGACCCACTAGAGAACCTGTTAGTTAGGGGACCTGCTAGAGAACCTGTTAGTTGGGGGACCTGCTAGAGAACCTGTTAGTTAGGGGACCTGCTAGAGAACCTGTTAGTTAGGGGACCCGTTAGTTAGGGGACCCACTAGAGAACCTGTTAGTTAGGGGACCCGTTAGTTAGGGGACCCACTAGAGAACCTGTTAGTTAAGGGACCCGTTAGTTAGGGGACCCACTAGAGAACCTGTTAGTTAGGGGACCTGCTAGAGAACCTGTTAGTTGGGGGACCTGCTAGAGAACCTGTTAGTTAGGGGACCCGTTAGTTAGGGGACCTGCTAGTGAACCTGTTAGTTAGGGGACCCGTTAGTTAGGGGACCCACTAGAGAACCTGTTAGTTAGGGGACCCGTTAGTTAGGGGACCCACTAGAGAACCTGTTAGTTAGGGGATCTGCTAGAGAACCTGTTAGTTAGGGGACCTGCTAGAGAACCTGTTAGTTAGGGGACCCACTAGAGAACCTGTTAGTTAGGGGACCTGCTAGATAACCTGTTAGTTAGGGGACCTGTTAGTTAGGGGACCCACTAGAGAACCTGTTAGTTAGGGGACCTGCTAGAGAACCTGTTAGTTAGGGGAACCGTTAGTTAGGGGACCTGCTAGAGAACCTGTTAGTTAGGGGACCTGCTAGAGAACCTGTTAGTTAGGGGACCTGCTAGAGAACCTGTTAGTTAGGGGACCTGCTAGAGAACCCGTTAGTTAGGGGACCCGCTAGAGAACCTGTTAGTTAGGGGACCCGTTAGTTAGGGGACCCGCTAGAGAACCTGTTTGTTAGGGGACCCGTTAGTTAGGGGACCCGCTAGATAACCTGTTAGTTAGGGGACCCGCTAGAGAACCTGTTAGTTAGGGGACCCGCTAGAGAACCTGTTAGTTAGGGGACCCGCTAGAGAACCTGTTAGTTAGGGGACCCGTTAGAGAACCTGTTAGTTAAGGGACCCGTTAGTTAGGGGACCCGTTAGTTAGGGGACCTGCTAGAGAACCTGTTAGTTAGGGGACCTGTTAGTTAGGGGACCCGCTAGAGAACCTGTTAGTTAGGGGACCTGCTAGAGAACCTGTTAGTTAGGGGACCCGTTAGTTAGGAGACCCGCTAGAGAACCTGTTAGTTAGGGGACCCGTTAGTTGGGGGACCTGCTATAGAACCTGTTAGTTAGGGGACCCGTTAGTTAGGGGACCTGCTAGAGAACCTGTTAGTTAGAGGACCTGTTAGTTAGGGGACCTGCTAGAGAACCTGTTAGTTAGGGGACCTGCTAGAGAACCTGTTAGTCAGGGGACCTGTTAGTTAGGGGACCTGCTAGAGAACCTGTTAGTTAGGGGACCCGCTAGAGAACCTGTTAGTTAGGGGACCTGCTAGAGAACCTGTTAGTTAGGGGACCTGCTAGATAACCTGTTAGTTAGGGGACCTGTTAGTTAGGGGACCCACTAGAGAACCTGTTAGTTAGGGGACCTGCTAGAGAACCTGTTAGTTAGGGGAACCGTTAGTTAGGGGACCTGCTAGAGAACCTGTTAGTTAGGGGACCTGCTAGAGAACCTGTTAGTTAGGGGACCTGCTAGAGAACCTGTTAGTTAGGGGACCTGCTAGAGAACCCGTTAGTTAGGGGACCCGCTAGAGAACCTGTTAGTTAGGGGACCCGTTAGTTAGGGGACCCGCTAGAGAACCTGTTTGTTAGGGGACCCGTTAGTTAGGGGACCCGCTAGATAACCTGTTAGTTAGGGGACCCGCTAGAGAACCTGTTAGTTAGGGGACCCGCTAGAGAACCTGTTAGTTAGGGGACCCGCTAGAGAACCTGTTAGTTAGGGGACCCGTTAGAGAACCTGTTAGTTAAGGGACCCGTTAGTTAGGGGACCCGTTAGTTAGGGGACCTGCTAGAGAACCTGTTAGTTAGGGGACCTGTTAGTTAGGGGACCCGCTAGAGAACCTGTTAGTTAGGGGACCTGCTAGAGAACCTGTTAGTTAGGGGACCCGTTAGTTAGGAGACCCGCTAGAGAACCTGTTAGTTAGGGGACCCGTTAGTTGGGGGACCTGCTATAGAACCTGTTAGTTAGGGGACCCGTTAGTTAGGGGACCTGCTAGAGAACCTGTTAGTTAGAGGACCTGTTAGTTAGGGGACCTGCTAGAGAACCTGTTAGTTAGGGGACCTGCTAGAGAACCTGTTAGTCAGGGGACCTGTTAGTTAGGGGACCTGCTAGAGAACCTGTTAGTTAGGGGACCCGCTAGAGAACCTGTTAGTTAGGGGACCTGCTAGAGAACCTGTTAGTTAAGGGACCTGCTAGAGAACCTGTTAGTTAGGGGACCTGCTAGAGAACCTGTTAGTTAGGGGACCTGCTAGAGAACCTGTTAGTTAGGGGACCTGCTAGAGAACCTGTTAGTTAGGGGACCCGCTAGAGAACCTGTTAGTTAGGGGACCCGCTAGAGAACCTGTTAGTTAGGGGACCCGCTAGAGAACCTGTTAGTTAGGGGACCCGCTAGAGAACCTGTTAGGTAGGGGACCCGCTAGAGAACCTGTTAGTTAAGGGACCCGCTTGAGAACCTGTTAGTTAGGGGACCTGCTAGAGAACCTGTTAGTTAGGGGACCTGCTAGAGAACCTGTTAGTTAGGGGACCTGCTAGAGGAATGTGGACATCTGCTCATCCATCATCTCATTCTAAGCGCTCTCTCTCTGTCTCTCTCTCTGTCTCTCTCTCTGTCTCTCTCTCTGTCTCTCTCTCTGTCTCTCTCTCTGTCTCTCTCTCTCTGTCTCTCTCTCTGTCTCTCTCTCTCTGTCTCTCTCTGTCTCTCTCTGTCTGTCTCTCTCTCTCTCTCTGTCTCTCTCTCTCTGTCTCTCTCTCTGTCTCTCTCTCTCTCTCTCTCTGTCTCTCTGTCTCTCTCTCTCTGTCTCTCTCTCTGTCTCTCTCTCTGTCTGTCTCTCTGTCTCTCTCTCTGTCTGTCTCTCTGTCTGTCTCTCTCTCTCTCTCTCTCTCTGTCTCTCTCTCTGTCTCTCTGTCTCTCTGTCTGTCTCTTTCTCTCTCTGTCTCACTCTCTCTCTCTAGGATATGGCTGCATACCGGTCCGGTGCGAACGTTAAGCGGGCCCCGATGCGACCCGGTCCCGGGGGCTCGTCTGGTATAATGCCCCACGCCGCGGCCGGTGGCGGAGATGACGATGATGACGACGACGATGACCTGGAGGACGATGACGATGAAGAGGACGATGATGATGACGAGTAGAGCTGTTAGTGTTGTGTTCCAGCCTGTAGGAGCAGTATGTGTGTTTTACCTCGCCCTCTAAGCTCCGCCCACCCGGGGTCACGGCAAGCTAAAACACACCCAGTTCCAGAGGAGGAATCTGATTGGTTGAAAGGTGTGCGTGTGTGTGTGCCTGTCAGTGACCCTGGAGGACTGGCCCTAGGTCAGGGGTCAAAGGTTAGTTAGAGCTGGGCTGGACCAGACACAACCCGTAGGGGACTTATATTATCACGCGTAAATGATTACTCATCATCTTAAAAATCTGTAACCCTGGTAACCGTTGCTGTGGGCCAACATGTCCAATAGCAGAGCTCTGTATCTCCAGGAGGATGCTGCTGTTCCCAGGGTTGTGTGGTGTCCAGGCTCTTCAATATTATCACGTGTTGTAACTGTTTTTTAAAACACACTGTTCTGTTTTATTTTTTTAATTGAAACCATATGTAGAAACTGGCTTTTATAATACCATTTTTATGATTCTGAAAATGAACAATGTTTTATCTGTGTGTTCTGTTCTGCTGTACACAATCTGACGTGGTATTTATTCTAATGAGACTGACCAGGTGAATACTATGATCCCTTATTGATGTCACTTGTTAAATCCACTTCTATCAGTGTAGATGAAGGGGAGGAGACAGGTTAAAAAATGATTTTTATGTCTTGACAATAGCGACATGGATTGTGTATGTGTGCCATTCAGAGGGTGAATGGGTAAGACAAAATATTTAAGCCCCTTTGAACAGGGTATGGTAGTAGGTGTCAGGCACACTGGTTGAGTGTCAAGAACTACAACGCTGCTGGGTTTTTCACATTCAACCGTTTCCTGTGTTTATCAAGAATGGTCCACCACCCAATCGACATCCAGCCAATTTGAAGCAACTGTGGGAAGCATCGGAGTCAACATGGACCAGCATCCCTGTGGAACGCTTTCAACACCTTGTAGAGTCCACATGGACCAGCATCCCTGTGGAACGCTTTCAACACCTTGTAGAGTCCACATGGGGCCAGCATCCCTGTGGAACGCTTTCAACACCTTGTAGAGTCCATGTCTCGACTAGTTGAGGCTGTTCTGAGGTGCAACTCAATATTAGGAAGGTGTTAATGTTTTGTACACTCAGATGAAATAGGTCTAACATTCAGCTGAGGGTTATGTATTATATCAATACCACAGATGGGTAAGACTTACTATACAATCTTTAATACAGTCCAACAGGAGCAGTAGGTTGAGGGTGTAAAATGTTTATTAAATACACTAGAAACATCAGCATGGACATGCAGGCTTTGCCCTCCCTGGCCACCAGGGGGCGCCACACCCACCTACCAGTAGAATACAAACGTTATCAAAATACAGTACAGAGATCCTCAAAACACACCTCACTGACCACATATGCTACAACCGCTAATAACTTGCCTACGGCGCTCCTTAGGGCCCTTGTAACCAGTTATAACCATAGCTCAGTGGCTATAACCTCTGAGGAGTACTATTGCTTGTTTGTCAGGTGTTTTATTACTCAAAAATAATATATTTATAATCCAATAACTTAGTCATGCACTAACTAAATGGATGTTATTGATGATCTACCAGGGGATCGATCAATGGATATGTAGGATGTCGATAGTTGGACCCGGAAAAATGTAATCACGTTTTTCCACAACCAAACAGATCTTCGGTAATCAATCATCAAAAATGAAAACCACACGTCATGACTTCAGTAATCAATCATCACATTGATAATAAAAACAGCCACAGAAATTATTTAATAAATCACCACGATTGATCCTTTTGGGATTGTTTTTGTATGCCGTGGGGCCACCCTTCCGATTGGTGGCCATACTGTGTAACTACAGCATTGTGGAGATTAATGGTTCGTCCTTTTCCACAACAGACTGGATGTGGAGAATTGAAATAACTACTATCTATAATATTATGGTTGAGTTCAGTCAGAAAACCTTATTAATGGTTGACCTCATAAGGTTTCTCTGAGATTGTCCTTTCAGAATGGCATCCCTGATAACACTATTCAGAATGACATCCCTGATAACACTATTCAGAATGGCATCCCTGATAACACTATTCAGAATGACATCCCTGATAACACTATTCAGAATGACATCCCTGATAACACTATTCAGAATGACATCCCTGATAACACTATTCAGAATGACATCCCTGATAACACTATTCAGAATGACATCCCTGATAACACTATTCAGAATGACATCCCTGATAACACTATTCAGAATGACATCCCTGATAACACTATTCAGAATGGCAGAGCTCTCGCACAGGACACAGAACTTTAACGTAGCAACGTAGACGAGTTTATTCCAGAGAAAATCCTCTGGTTAGACCCGTCCTGACCACTAGACCCGTCCTGACTAGTCTAGACCCGTCCTTACTAGTTTAGACCCGTCCTGACTAGTCTAGACCCGTCCTGACTAGTTTAGACCCGTCCTGACTAGTTTAGACCCGTCCTGACTAGTCTAGACCCGTCCTGACCACTAGACCCGTCCTGACTAGTCTAGACCCGTCCTGACCAGTTAAGGCCCGTCCTCTGACTATTGACTAGTTAAGTTAGTTGGGGAATGGGGGCTAGTTAAGTTCTGTGTGTTGTGGGCAGAGCTTATTGCACTCACAGTGACTCCTTCAGTCTCCTGGTTATCAATAACGCTGGTTATCATTAACACTGGTTCAATTCAAACACAGTCTCTCAAACAAGGACACATGGGCTACAAACTGGTATCAACTCAACATTTTCCTTGTTTTCTATTAAACTGCTGAGGAAGATGATAGAGACTGATGAGGAAGGTGATAGAGACTGATGAGGAAGATGATAGAGACTGATGAGGAAGGTGATAGAGACTGATGAGGAATGTGATAGAGACTGATGAGGAAGGTGATAGAGACTGATGATGAAGATGATAGAGACTGATGAGGAAGATGATAGAGACTGATGAGGAAGGTGATAGAGACTGATGAGGAAGGTGATAGAGACTGATGAGGAAGGTGATAGAGTGATGAGGAAGGTGATAGAGACTGATGAGGAAGATGATAGAGACTGATGAGGAAGGTGATAGAGACTGATGAGGAAGGTGACAGAGACTGCTGAGGAAGATGATAGAGACTGATGAGGAAGGTGATAGAGACTGATGAGGAAGATGATAGAGACTGATGAGGAAGGTGATAGAGACTGATGAGGAAGGTGACAGAGACTGATGAGGAAGGTGATAGAGACTGCTGAGGAAGGTGATAGAGACTGATGAGGAAGGTGACAGAGACTGATGAGGAAGGTGATAGAGACTGATGAGGAAGGTGACAGAGACTGATGAGGAAGGTGACAGAGACTGATGAGGAAGGTGACAGAGACTGATGAGGAAGATGATAGAGACTGATGAGGAAGATGACAGAGACTGATGAGGAAGGTGACAGAGACTGATGAGGAAGGTGATAGAGACTGATGAGGAAGGTGACAGAGACTGATGAGGAAGGTGACAGAGACTGATGAGGAAGGTGACAGAGACTGATGAGGAAGGTGACAGAGACTGATGAGGAAGGTGATAGAGACTGATGAGGAAGGTGATAGAGACTGATGAGGAAGGTGATAGAGACTGATGAGGAAGGTGACAGAGACTGATGAGGAAGATGATAGAGACTGATGAGGAAGGTGACAGAGACTAGAAATGATCACGATTAAGTTTTTCTTCTCAACATTTTTTTTCTGTTTCAGTGCAAGTCAGATATTTTCCCATGATGCCTTTGGCTTTGTTGCGGCAGCAACCTTTGACCTTTGCCAAACCCTGAGGATCAAAAAACGACCCGAGCGACAACCGACACAACACCCCCATCCATCCTCTCTCAATTACCCTAGCATTACCCCAGCATTACCCTAACTCACATCATAACCCTGGCATTACCCTAACTCGCATCATTACCCTGGCATTACCCCAACTCACACCATTACCCTAGCATTACCCTAACTTACATCATTACCCTAGCATTACCCTAACTCACATCATTACCCTAGCATCACCCTAGCTCATATCATTACCCTAACTCACATCATTACCCTAACTCACATCATTACCCTAGCATTACCCTACCTCACATCATTACCCTAGCATTACCCTAACTCACATCATTACCCTAGCATTACCCAAACTCACATCATTACCCTAGCATCACCCTAACTCACATCATTACCCTAACTCACATCATTACCCTAACTCACATCATTACCCTAGCATTACCATAACATTACCCTAACTCACATCATTACCCTAGCATTACCCAAACTCACATCATTACCCTAGCATTACCCAAACTCACATCATTACCCTAACATTACCCTAACTCACATCATTACCCTAGCATTACCCAAACTCACATCATTACCCTAACATTACCCTAACTCACATCATTACCCTAACATCACCCTAACTCACATCATTACCCTAACATTACCCTAACTCACATCAACCATCATTACCCTAGCATTACCCTAACTCACATCATTACCCTAACTCACATCAACCATCATTACCCTAACATTACCCTAACTCACATCATTACCCTAACATTACCCTAACTTACATCAACCATCATCCTAACATTGTGTCTGAGAGAGAGAGTCATATTTTCTAGGCAGGGACAGTGTGTGTCTGTGTGTCTTCTGAGAGAGAGAGAATAATATTTTCTAGACAGGAACAGTGTGTGTGTGTGTGTGTCTGTGTATTCTGAGAGAGAGAGAGAGTCATATTTTCTAGGCAGGGACAGTGTGTGTCTGTGTGTATTCTGAGAGAGAGAGAGAGAGTCATATTTTCTAGGCAGGGACAGTGTGTGTGTGTATGGGACTAGGATTTGAGAAATTCGCATAACAAGCTTGCACTCTGTTCCTTGTCTCCGTGTGATGGGTGGAAATATGATCACTCGATGAGAGAACGTGTGCAGCCTATTCTGAATTGAATCTGGTCTTTACTGATATGTAGAATGACCAGGAGGATAAGCACGTCCTCTGTGTGTAGGGGAACATGGGGGGTCCACTTCCCCCAGTCCTTCTTCAATCATACTCTGGTTTAATAGCAGAACATGTGGCTAATAGAGGCAGCTGAGATCCTCTTTTCAGTGGCAGACATCAACACCGCCTGATTCCATATAGGAATGTCTGGGAACACATTTCACTCCACAAATCCACCACTGTTTGAGGAGCACGCAGCCTCTCGTTGTGCGACAGGTGATTTTCCACCCAAACTCGGTATGCCATGGGCTCTCCTACCCTGTTCCTGTAGCTACCCAGTACTCTGTATGTCATGGGCCTCCTACCCTGTTCCTACAGCTACCCAGTACTCTGTATGCCATGGGCTCTCCTACCCTGTTCCTACAGCTACCCAGTACTCTGTATGCCATGGGCTCTCCTACCCTGTTCCTACAGCTACCCAGTACTCTGTATACCATGGGCTCTCCTACCCTGTTCCTACAGCTACCCAGTACTCTGTATGCCATGGGCTCTCCTACCCTGTTCCTACAGCTACCCAGTACTCTGTATGCCATGGGCTCTCCTACCCTGTTCCTACAGCTACCCAGTACTCTGTATGCCATGGGCTCTCCAACCCTGTTCCTGCAGCTACCCAGTACTCTGTATGCCATGGGCTCTCCTACCCTGTTCCTACAGCTACCCAGTACTCTGTATGTCATGGGCCTCCTACCCTGTTCCTACAGTTACCCAGTACTCTGTATGCCATGGGCTCTCCTACCCTGTTCCTACAGCTACCCAGTACTCTGTATGCCATGGGCTCTCCTACCCTGTTCCTACAGCTACCCAGTACTCTGTATGCCATGGGCTCTCCAACCCTGTTCCTGCAGCTACCCAGTACTCTGTATGCCATGGGCTCTCCAACCCTGTTCCTGCAGCTACCCAGTACTCTGTATGCCATGGGCTCTCCTACCCTGTTCCTACAGCTACCCAGTACTCTGTATGCCATGGGCTCTCCTACCCTGTTCCTACAGCTACCCAGTACTCTGTATGCCATGGGCTCTCCAACCCTGTTCCTGCAGCTACCCAGTACTCTGTATGCCATGGGCTCTCCTACCCTGTTCCTACAGCTACCCAGTACTCTGTATGTCATGGGCTTCCTACCCTGTTCCTACAGTTACCCAGTACTCTGTATGTCATGGGCCTCCTATCCTGTTCCTACAGCTACCCAGTACTCTGTATGCCATGGGCTCTCCTATCCTGTTCCTCCAGCTACCCAGTACTCTGTATGCCATGGGCTCTCCTACCCTGTCCCTACAGCTACCCAGTACTCTGTATGCCATGGGCTCTCCTACCCTGTTCCTACAGCTACCCAGTACTCTGTATGCCATGGGCTCTCCTACCCTGTCCCTACAGGTACCCAGTACTCTGTATGCCATGGGCTCTCCTACCCTGTTCCTACAGCTACCCAGTACTCTGTATGCCATGGGCTCTCCTACCCTGTCCCTACAGCTACCCAGTACTCTGTATGCCATGGGCTCTCCTACCCTGTCCCTACAGCTACCCAGTGCTTAAATCTGGGAAACCAAGTGAAATCCATTCGAGAACATCGATAGTAACATGTTTTCACAACGAAACATACTGAACTAAGCTGTTGACAGCCCCTCTGCATCCTTGAGGAAAGGACTGAAGGAGAGAAGGGAGGAGATGGAAACACACAGTGGTGAGATATTCTCTAGCTAAAGGTAACGTGTCAAGACTATTAATTATCAAAGTATAAAAATTCCCTTTTTACCAGGCTATTCAAAATCAAATACAAATTCACTATAATTGTAGGTTACCTCTGTAAGCCACCTTGCACAATGAATGAACCAACAGCATCCAGAGGCCTCTACGTGTCTCTACGTGTCTCTACGTGTCTCT